>NC_056732.1:1567521326-1567821326 GCF_019279795.1 Protopterus annectens
TTGGCTAATTACATAATCTCTCCTTTACCATCCCTCAGTAAACCTGTGATGGATATCTTTTTAGAGGAAAGGAGGCCTAGTACTAGAAAATCTTACACTGAAAAATGGAAAAGATTCTGTGCCTGGAACCAATCTCAAGGGATGAGCACAGCAGCACCCAATTTACCTCAGATTTTACAATGCTTAACTGAGATGCTTTCACAAGGGCTTGTCTTTTTCCTCCATTAAAATCCACGCCTCAGCCATTTCAGTTCATTATAACACAGAACCTCTCCTCTTCTCTCATCCACTGCTCAAGCAGTTCCTCAGAGGGGCAAAACATTTGAGACCACCCAGGAGAGCTTAACTTTGTCTTGGAGAAACTCGCGCTACCTCCTTTCAAGCCAGCTGCTACTGCAGACTTAAAATTTCTTTCATGGAAAACAGCTTTTCTTTTAACAATCACTTCAGCTAGAAGGGTATCTGAATTACAGGCCCTTCTCCTTTTCATCATCTTTCATGCAGACAGGGTGTTCCTCAGAACCATTCCATCCTTCATGCCCAATGTGGTATACAGTGTGGCTCTTAATCAGTCCATTCATTTGCCAACCTTCTTTCCCAATCCACAGAACAAAGGGGAACGGATACTGCATTCCGTAGATGTGCACAGACAACATAGATTCTACTTGGACAGGACTAAACCTCAAAGGAAATCTGAACAACTGCTGGTGGCATTTGCTGCAGGGGCAGAGGGGAAGGCTATTTCAAAGCAAACCATTTCTAAATGGATAGGTCATTGCATTAATTTCTGCTATAAGCGCAGTGGAAAACCTGTCCCCCAGGGGATCAGACCTCAGTCCACCAGGGCTGCATCTACCTCTACTGCCTTTCTTAGAGGCGTCCCTACCAGGGACATCCTAGAAGCTGCTACCTGGAGTTGTGTACATACTTTCACCAAGCATTATCATTTGCCAATTTTCTCTGAATCCAGAGCTGGCTTTGCCACTGCAGTCTTGCAGGGCCTTATAGCTGGTCCTAATGCTATCTAAATTCATCCTCCCAACCATATCTTTGGGAATCTACCCAAATGTAGTGACTGCAACAGTGAAATACGAAGAATATAGTACAGTTGTGTGCACTTACCATAAATGTAGATGTTGGAGTGTATTCACTGTTGCAGCCCTGGTTACCCTCCCTCCAGCCCCCTAACTTCTTTTGGCTATACTTCTACTTTACTTTACTATACTTAAAAGCCATTTTGGGTGTATTTGCTTTTTTGTTGGAGATATATCATTGTAATTTTATAGTTAATTGCTTCTCATTAGGGGGGCTTCTGACATCTGGGACAAGAAAAACTGATGTAATGGCATCGGCTGCATGTTTTATACCCCCTGACGTCATGGAAGAAGGGACGGCAACCGGCGCAGGACCCAAGACTTTGTTAATCAGGCCGTATTAGGGCTACCTGCAAACAGATAACCCAAATGTAATGACTGCAACAGTGAATACACTTGGAACATCTACATTTATGGTAAGTGTACACAACTGTACTTTATTCCTCCTCCCTCTCCACTGGGGCAGCAGGTGCTGAAACCTCAGGTGTCACAGGCTCAGGTACTGTTATCTTCTGATATCTCCCCAGATTATACCCCTGAAGAGGCCCCTCAGAAAAAGAAGTGCAAGAGGAAGCACTTGGATTCCCCCAGGAATTTGTCACAGAAGATACAGACTTTGATAAGGGTCCCCACAGTCACCTGCCGAAGATGTCTTATTTGGAGACATCCTGGAAACTTTAAAACAGGGGTGGCTGGAAGTCCCAAAACCCTTCCTCTGAGGAATCTGTTTACCTGCAGGCTTTTGACATCTGCTTGTCTACCTCTTTGGTGACGCCGTCTACTGATGAACTCATTCAGTTGATTTCACAGCGGCCGTGGAAGGCTCTAAACACCATCAAGCCCATTCCCAAAAGACCTGATAAGATGCTTTCTTCTCCCGAAGGTAAACCGTTTTGAGCTAAGGGGTTGGCTCTAGATGCTATGGTTGTTGCGGCTGCCACTAAAATGGAACTTGCTAAGGGAGAGTTCCTCTGTCCGTCCACCCAACAGGGAGTCTTGGGCTATGGACAGATTTGGGAACCCGATCTACACTTTTGACCTTTGCCATAAGGTCCTTGAAGTTTTTTTGGCATATTTCACCAGACTGCAATGGGATCTGATTAAAGAGTTGCCAGAAACCCTGGCAGGAGTTGTAGCTGAGGGAGTCCAAGAGAAAGTGGCTTCCCAGTTAGCCACCCTGGAGTCCATGTTCAATTTGTCCATGAGGCTGATCGCTCATACAGCTGAAGGGATGTCTAGAGCAGAGAGTACAGGTGTAGCCATAAGGAGACACTCTTGGATGGACCTATGTGACTTTGCAGAACCACGCAAGTCTTTTGTCAATGCTTCTTTTAACTGACCATCTGTGTTTGGCCCTAAAGTAAAAGACTTTCTCCAGGTGTGAGAAGGATGGTAAGACCCTTTCTGCTGTGGGCGTATTTCTCCACCCCCAGAGGTCCTTTTCTAGGAACCAGAGGAGCGGTGGAAAAATGTGGTTCAAGAAATCCCAAGGGCCTTTCCAAGATGCACATGGAGCCAATTCCCTCAGGAGCAGAGGAGGGAACCAAGAATGGACAATGCTGCCTTCATGGCAGAGGTGGTCCGCAAAACCAGGGCTTAAGAGATTCCTTTCCAGGAAAGCCCTTTCAGCATTCCTGAAGGGAGGCCGATTGTCTTCCTCTGGAGGCAGCCAGGGACACTTGTCCTTGCACCTAAACGCTTGCCTAAACATAACAGATTCCTGGGTGCAGCAGATCGTATTGAGAGGCTATATTAATTCCTTTTCTCGCCCTCCCCTTATGCTCAAGAAAATCCCTGGTGTTCCACCCAATCAGAGGGATTCGTCAATGAAAGAAATCCAACCACAGCTGGGATAAAAGTCATCCAAGAAGTCACACCAGACCAGAAAGGATCCAGAAACCTACTCAAGATTCTTTTTAGTGTCAAAAAGACAAGGGACTTGAGACCGATTTTGTGTCTCGGTGTGCTGAACAAATCTGGCAAATTTCTGGATGATCACAGTACAGTCTCTTCTCCTCTTTCTGAAGAAAGACGACAGGACTAATTTGGAGTACTGCCCTTTGGTCTCAGTACAGCCCTAAGGGTGTTCACCAAGTGCTTGGCAGTAGTAGTAACTCACTTGAAATGGCAAGGATTCTGAGTGTTTCCATACTTGGACGACTGGCTCATAACCGCTTCAACCAAGCATCAATTAATGGTAGCCAGAGATTACACACTCAACATCTGTGCCCACCTGGGAATTATGGTAAATCTAGAAAAGTCACATTTAACCCGTACACAAAACTTAGGGCAGTTCTGAATACTCAAACAGTAATAGCATAACTTCTTCCAGAAAGACATCAGAGAATAGTGGTACAACTTCAAAAGATAATCCACTGAAAGATAGTTCCAGCTCGACTAGTCTTGCAAGCTCTAGGATTGATGGCAGCTTCTATAACTCTATTATAGTTAGCCAGGTTACATATGCGGATTCTGCAATGGCTGCTAGCTTCCCAGTGTTCTGTCCTTCACCAACCACTGTCCTAATCACCAATCACAGCAAAACAGATCTTCTCTGGCGGATACATTCCAAACAAATTCTCCATGGTAGTCCTTATGTTTTTCCAGAGGCTACAGCCATAGTGACCATGGATGCCACCCAGAAGGGGTGGAAGCAGCATGCATTATCTGGGCAAGACTGTCCAAGGCACTTGGTCCCCATTTAATTTCCACATCACTGTCCTGGAGAAAAAATCTGTGCTTCTAGTGTTGCAGGCCTTTCAGATAGCTCTTCCTTCTCAGGGGACTATTGCAATTGAAAGAGACAATGTCAGTGGTTTGATACATCAATACGTAGGGAGGAACAAAGTCTTTTTACCCACTTTGTCAAGAAGCCCTCGGACTGTGTCAATAGGCAGTCCCTTCCAACTGCTTTCTAACAACACACATTCCAGGGATTTCCAACATTATTGCAGATGAGTTGAACAGATGTATCCTTCAGCCTCATGAGTTGTTGTCTCAATCTCGAAGTGGCGAAGTTGATAGTCTGTCATTGGGGTCAACCTTGTTGTGATCTGCTTGCCTCCCACCTGAACAACAGGTGCAGCAATTACTTCGCCCTCATTCCCCCTCTGGGAAAGTCACCCAGAGAGACTGTTCTCCACAATTGGTCTCCTGTATGCCTTTCCCCGATACCTCTAATTCCAAAATGTTTACAGAAAACACTCCAGTTGAAAAGCACAGAAATCCTTATTGCTCCCTTTTGGCCTCAACAAATTTGGTTCCCCTTTTTTGTCCTTACTTGATTTAACAAGCTTAGATTCTGGACCCAGTATTGGATCTTCTGTCCCATCCAGATGGTCTTGTTCACCCAGACATTTCGAACCTCAAGCTGACTGCATGGTTCCTCTATTTCCATTAGTTGCCAGGCGTCCTAATATTTCCTCTCCAATACGGCACATCCTTTTGTTTGCTCATAAAACATCCACTAGAAAACTATATTTAAGTAGAAGAGATTTACAATTTGGGCCCGTGAAAAGCAAATTGATCCTTTTTTCCTGCTTCAGTAGAGCATGTTTTAGATGTCCTATTCCTATGTTGCAGTATTCTTGGTGTGGGATTTCCCACCTCAGGCAACCCCGTACATATGCTCCTATACAAAAGCTTCAGCTTGGCTGCTGTAGTTGTGTGGGGATGTCACATGTAGGGCTATAAACCAGGGATCTTAAATGGGACGTCTGCATGCACATACCTCAAAACCTTTCAGCCGCAGCTGACCGACGCATCATGTGCTTTGCACCTTCATCGCAAGACGTCTAAAAGCCAAGTACCCCGTTGGGGGGGTTTCTTATTTGACTTCTATCTAAAGCTTGGTTGTTGTAGTAAGCTTTAGCCAATGTCAGCTAAAAAGAGTAAATGCCAATGTGGGTGCCAGATAACTCAAAGATGAGCACAACTGCTGCGTTTTTTTTTTTTTTTTGCCTAGGCAGAGAGCATGACCATACCGCTTGCTCTTATCTGCTAATCATTCATTCCTAAGACCCTACGCAGCAGTCTGGCTGCTCTCAATCTATATTTAGAAAATCAGTGACTGAAAGTTAGCGCAAAGGATGGATCTCGCTTCGGAAGTCACGACTGAACCTCCAAGGAAGAAGGCCAAAATTCCTAGGTCCCCTTCCACTGCCTCTCTGCTTTTGGATGCCCCGCCAGCTGCCGATTTAAGGAGTTAAGGAACATCCGTCAGATCAGTCTACTTCGGTAACCTTCGAGGAAGCTGCCTCTCAGTTGGCGACTTGCACGTCCACGGAGCTTACTCAGACATCAGCTATGGCCAATATTGAGGGGGGAACCAACCACAGTTGGGCCTCCAACCAGGATCCCAACTCCCAAAACCGCTACCCTTAGTCAGGCATCCAATTCCAGGCCTTCACTTAAGACTACTTCAAAAAAGAAACAAAACATCTGGCTACACCCGCAGAGGACCTACTTGATTGACAGTCCTTCACCTCTTCTTTGATGCAGGCCTTCATGGCCCTTAGGCCCGCAGCCTCTTCTCCTCCTCCTACCCTTCCTTTCCTAAGCCCTAGGCCTGCCTCTGTCTCATCTGTCCCACTGTCCACTTCACAAGACACGGAAGAAACGAAATAGCCTTATTCATCTTCTGATTAATCTCTTACACCTCCCAAGTAGCCTCTCCTCAAGAATATTACTCCCCAAATGAATCCATTGAAGGGGATTCCCCTCCTGAGGATATCACCTTTGGAGAGACTATAACCAAAATGAAGGAATACTTCAAATGGGACTCTTCCCAAATGTCTGATGCTCAAAAAAGGTGTTTTGAATTGCTACAAGTGGAATCTCCTTCTGCAATTCCTGCTGTCATCCCTGCATATTTAGATGCCTCTTCCTCAGCATCTAAGACTCTCAACTCTCAGCCACCTGCCCCTAAAAGGCCAGATCGCTTCTACAAAGTGTCTGATGACCAGAAAGTTCTAGTCAAACCACCCCTCGCAGACCCTGCTGTGATCGCAGCATCACCTGATAAACCAGACTCATTCCGTCTGCCCCCCTCGTACCTACAGATAAGGACAGTAAAACTATGGATAGAATTGGAAAGGTTTACACCTTTTCCACATTGGCCTTCAGAGCCATTAGCTATCAAACACATGACCAAATATGCTTTGGACCTCGGCTCTCAAGCCTCCACTCTGCTGGCTGCTACTCCAGACTGCCCCACCAAATCTGACATAGCATCTAAACTGTCTCTGGCTGCCCAAGTAGCCAGGCATTCCATTAGATGTAGTTATGATGCTGCAGAGGCCTCCAAGGTCTGCAGCCTCTGCATCTGTACTTCATAGATATTCATAGATATTCATGGCTATGCCTACAACACTTAACTGAGGACTTAGTCTAAAATCATAGATGCTCATCTAGATCCTAACTTATTGTTTGGTAAACAGTCAGCAGACCTTTTTAAAAATTAGCAAGAAAAGTAAGGAATTGCAAGACATCAAGCATCTCCTTGTCTCCTATTGCTAAGTATTGCAGAAATTACCGTGCAAAAACTACTTTTGTCAGAAGATACCCATCCTCTGTTGGACCACCCTCTTTCAGACACACAAGAGGTGCCAGAAGACCAACCTCTTCCAAGCCAGCTGTCAGCCCCCCACTAGACAAGCCCTTTCAAGACAGAGGAGGACCCAAAAATGCGTGACTGCCTTGCCCATCTTCCCTTCTCTGCCTGCCTCACCTACTGCCTCCCCTTTTGGAAAACCATCACTACAGACAAGTGGGTTCTGGATATCATTCAAAAAGGATACTTCCTTTCTTGGATAGAAAGGCCCCTTTTAAGGGGCGTGCCCCCCCCAAAAGAAATCAGTGACACCTCTTCCCACAAATTTTACAAGAACTTCTGCACCTGGGAACAATAGAACCTGTCACACCAGGCCAGGAAGGCAAATGATTCTACTTGACTGTTTCTGGTCCTCAAAAAAGATGGACCATGTAGGCACATTCTAGACCTTTCCTTTCTAAACCTATCCTTAAATGTTCCCACCTTCAGAATGTTGTCCCTACAAACCTTACTCCCTCTTATTCTAGCACAGGTCTTCATGGCCACACTTGACCTGAAAGAAGCCTATCTGCCCAGCCCCATACAACTTTCCCACAGAAATTTCTTACATTTTTCTGGACCCTCCTCTCACTTTCAATTTGCAGCATTGCCCTTTGGTTTGTCCACTGCTCCCAGAGTGTTCACAAAGTGTCTGGCACCTGCCATAGCCTATTGCAGAACGGAAGGTGTTCAGATTTACCCTTACTTGGATTACATCCTGATTCTGGCAGAATGCAGGGAAACCCTGCAACCCCATTTATAGTTCACAATTTGCCTGCTTCAAAGACTGGGGTTCACTCTCAACTACCCCAAATCCTTCTTGACCCCAAAACAATACAAAAACATTTCTGGATTGTGCAGGATCAGGGCAGACAATGAAAGCCTTTCTTCCCCAGGACAAAGTCGACTTCTTGCCATCCCACTTCAAAACCATTATGCAGACCCAACAGATAACTGCAAGGCAATTTCTATGAATCTTGGGCCTAATGGCAGCCACCACCATCTCATGCTACCATTAGCCAGAATGCACATGAGAAAGCCACAGCTGTATCTAAAAAAAAATGTATGGTTGCAACACCGGCATCCTTTAGAGCAAGAAATTACCCTTTAGCCCCTGCCTACAGTCAGAACTAAAATAGTGGATTCAGCAAATTCACCTGAACCCGGGCCTTCCACTGCAGTTACTCACCCCAACCTAGTTCATGCATACATAGTCATAAGACCTAGGATGGGGAGACATGATGTTAAATTACAGGGTACAGGCAAAGTGGCACCCTTCCATCGAGAAAAACCATAACATAAGGGAAATGACAGCAGTCCTTCTGGCATTGAAAGCCTTCCTTCCCCTTTTGCAACCAATAATAACAGACAACACCACAGTCATGTGGTACCTCAACAAGCAGGGAGGGACAAAACCTACCACCTCTGCAGACTAGCCTTACTAATTTGGGACCTAGCCTCACAGGCACAACTTGTCCCTGCAGGCATCCTACATCCCCTCACAGGACAACAAACAAGCAGACCTTCTCAGCAGGACCAAATCATGAATGGATGCTGGACAGGAATGTTTTTCTTGACATTGTCCACCAGTGGGGCACATCTCAAGTAGATATGGGAGTGGGAGGGTGGCCTAATGGTTAAGGTGTTTGCCTTACAAACACAGGGTGCAGGGTTTGAGTCTCACAAGGGATAATTGGCTAGGCTTAAAATGGCTCTCAAGGGCAGTTAGCTTAGTACTAATCTATGAACCTATATCTGTGAACCTATATGTTTGCCTCTCCCCCAGAACAGATAACTGCAGACTTTCTGCTCCAAGACCAACTCTCCACTAGCGTGGAGAATAGACACATTAAGCATTTCATGGAAGGGGAGGTTTCTGTATGCCTTTCCACCCTTCCCATTAATTTGAGAAGTCCTCCTGAAAATCAGGAGAGACAAACCAAAAATCTTGCTGGTGAACCCCTATTGGTCAAGGCAGCACTGGTCCCCCCTACTTTTCAATGTAGCCAAGGGCAATCACCACAAGTTACCCCACAAGGTGGACCGTCTGACGCAACAAAAGGGAACCCTCATCCACCCACACTTGCAGATGTTGGCACTAACACTGTGGGTGATAAACTTTTAATTCCTTCAGGCACCACTACTCAGAGGATGTGCTTTCAGTCCTGAAGGAGGCCAGGAAATCTACTGCAAGGAAATCTTACTTGGCTAAATGGGAGAGATTTTCCTAAAGTTGTCTGGGCAAAGGCAGGAATCCATCCATTGCAGATCCACCCCTAGTTCTTGCTTTTGTGTGTCAACTAGTTAAGAGGGGACTTTCATATGCTTCAGTGAAAATCCACCTTTCAGCAATTTCAGCCTGCCTGTCACTAGTCCCTCCCCTGCTAGCCAGGCTTGATGTAAAGTTATTCTTAAAAGGGGTCTTGCACATCAGACCACCAAGAAAACCCATCCCACCACCCTGGGACCTGAACTTAGTTCAGAACAAAGTTCACACAGTCCCCATTTGAACCTGCTAGTACAGCTACTCTGCAAGTGTGCAGATGGAAGACAGTACTGCTAGTAGCTATAACTTCAGCCAGGAGGGTGTCAGAATTGCAGGCCCTAATGGCTTGCCCTCCATACAGTACCTTCCACAAGGACAGGGTAACTCTGTGAACCAACCCTTCGTTTATGCCTGAAGTGGTCAATGATCCATCCTTGAACCAATCTATTCACCTACCCACATTCTTCTCCTGTCCCTTCCAGTGAAAGTGAGCGAATACTCCACTCCCTGGATGTTCACCGACAGTTAAGGTTTTACCAAAACAAAACCGAATCCATAAGAAAACCGAATCGGCTTTTTGTTTCCTTCTACCCCAGGGCACGCTGAGCAGGGCAGTCTCCAAACAAACCATTGTGTGTTTGGATTAGAAAAAACATTTGCCTCTGTTAAAAACTCCCACAGGGAGTAAAGGCTTACTCCACCAAGACAGTGGCAGCTTCCAAAGCCACCTTAAAGGGCTTGAACACTGCATCCATCCTGGAAGCAGCCACATGGTCCACCATTCACACATTCACTAAACACTACAAGCTGGGCAATGTCTCCAGAGTACATGCAGATTTTGTCAGAGCAATTCTGCAGGGCTTTTTGTAGAATCAGCCACTTCTATCTCCACCCTTCTTTCCATCTAAGCAGTGGTACTCTCCCACACAAAGAATACTGCAACATAGGAATAGAAGGAAATAAAATAGTTTTGTAAGATCTTACCATAACCGTAGATGTCCTACTCTTCCATGTTGCAGTATTCCTTCCCACCCACCCAAGCCCCCTTCTCTATTCTCTCTCTTATTATCAACCTGTCTTGGGTCTCCTGATGGTTATACCCTACACTATGACGTATTTAGCCATCAAATGGCTCTCTGATCCTATGGCTGACATCACTTGCTACTGTATTTCAACAATTCTTCTGGGCTTTCAAGTTCTGAGGTCTGTGCGTGCAGACGTCACATTTAAGGTCCCTGGTTTATGGCCCCTATGTATGATGTCCCATGCAACTACAGCAGCCAAGCTGAAGCTTTTGTATAGGAGCATACATATGGGTTGCCTGAGGTGAGAAATCCCACACCAAGAATACTGCAACATGGAAGAGAAGGATATCTATGGTTATGGTAAGATTTTACACAAGTATTCTATTTCTTAGGCCATGGTGGTACAGTGATTAGTGTTGTTGCCTCACAGCAAGAGGCTCGCTGGTTCAGTTCTCGGCTGGAGCACCTTCTGTGAGGAGTCTGCATGTCCTCCCCATGGTCGAGTGATGATTAAAGACATGCAGGTAGGGTGTGCTTTCTTAGAGGGTTGGGCTGGCACCTCGGCACTGTAAAAATCCACTGCCAATCATTAGCGGACTGGAGCTCTGCTGTGGTGACCCCTGACTGGGAAAAACCAAAAGACATTAGTTTTATTCTATTTTGTAGCTTATGTGTTCCATGCTGGTGCTTTTCCTTCTATCATCACAGTACAATTGGCTGTAATTTCTAATTTTCACAACTGTTTAGAAGAACGTTCTTTAGCCTCTTACAGGCTTTGTAAATCATTTCTAAGGGGCACGCTTTTATTAAAACCCGTTCAAAGATCCCACTCATCTTTGGGACTTGAACTTAGTACTACAAGCCATAATACATTATCCCTTTCAACCTTCTGTGGAATGTGATCTAAAGTTTTTATCTCGGAAAACGCTGTTTTTGGTAGCCATTACTTCAGAGGTACAGGCCTTTATCATCAGAACCTCCTTATCTGACTTCCTAAGTATAGGGTCTCTTTACAAACCCCTCCATTCTCCCCAAATCAGTATCAGAGGCTAACATTAATCAGATGATTAATTTACCAGTTTTTCTTCCCAAAGCATTCCAACAAAGGGGAATATGCCTTGCATTTATTAGACATCCACAGGCAATTGCGTTTCAATCGTCACAGAACAAAAGACATACAGTGGACATAAAAAGTGTGCACACCCTTGTTAAAATGCCAGGTTTTGTGATATAAAAAATTGAGACCAGAATAAATCATTTCAAAACCTTTCCCACCTTTAATATAACCTATAACCTGTACAATTAAATTGAAAAACAAATCTGTTAGGGGAAAAATGTAAAAAAAAAAAAAAAAAAAAAAAGTACAATAAGCTGGTTGCATAAGTGTGCACACCCTGAAACTAATACTTTGTTGAAGAACATTTTGCTTTAATTGCAACATTCAGTCTTCTTAGGTACACACGAGACTCTGATTTACTCTAAATAAAGTTCAGCTGTCCTGGTAGGATTTTCCTGATATTTACTCAGTTGCCTACTACAGCAAAAGCCATGGTTCGCAGAGAGCTTACAAAGCATCAAAGAGATCTCATGTTGAAGGGTATCAGTCAGGTGAAGGGTACAAAAAAATTTCCCAGCATTTGGAACACAGTGAAGACTATCCTTAAAAAGTGGAAAAAATATGGGACAACAGTGACGTTGCAAAGAACTGGACGTCCCTCCAAAATTGATGACCAGACGAAAACTGGCTAGGGAGGCTGCCAAGAGACCTACAGCAACATTGAAAGAGCTGCAGGAATTTCTGCCAAGTACTGGTTGTGTACTACATGTGACAATCTCCCGTATTCTCCGTGTGTCTGGCCTATGGGGTAGAGTTGCAAGATGGAAGCCTTTTCCTACCCAGAAGAACATCCAAGCCCAGCAAAAATTTGCAAAACAATACATAGTCTCCCAGAAGCATGTGGGAAAATGTGTTATGGTCTGATGAGACCAAGGTTGAACTTTTTGTCCACAATTCCAAAAGGTACATTTGGTGCAAAAACACTTCCCATCACCAAAAGAACACCATCCCCACAGTGAAGCATGGTGGTGGCAGTATCATGCTTTGGGGTTGCTTTTCTTCAGCTGGAACTAGGGCTTTAGTCAAGGTGGAGGGAGTTATGAGCAGTTCCAAATACCAGTCACTTTTGGCCCAAATCCTTAAGGCGTCTGCTAGAAAGCTGAAGAGGAATTTCACCTTTCAGCACAACAATGACCCCAAGCATACATCCAAATCAACAAAAGAATGGCTTCACCAGAAGAAAATTAAAGTTTTGGAATGACCCACCCAAAACCTTAATCCAATAGAAAATCTGTGGGATCACCCGAAGAGGCCTGTGCACAAGAGATGCCCTCGCAATCTGACAGATTTAGTGCTTTTGCAAGGAAGAGTGGGCAAATATTGCCAAGTCAAGGTGTGCCATGCTGATAGACTCCTACCCAAGAAGACTGAATGATGTAATTAAATCAAAAGGTGTTTCAACAAAGTATTAGTTTAAGGGTGTGCACACTTATGCAACCAGCTTATTGTATGTTTTTTTAATATTTTTTTCACTTAACAGATTTGTTTTTCAATTGAATTATACAGGTTATAGGTCACATTAAGTTTTGAAATGATATATTGTGGTCTCATTTTTTATATCACAAAAACCTGGCATTTTAACAAGGGTGTGTACACTTTTTATATCCACCATAAGACAAGTCAACTATTTATTTTTCCAGTACCAATATGTAAAGGAGTCGACAAGACTGCTCTCTCTAAGTGGTTGAAAGATTGCATTTCATTCATCTATGATAAGAATAAATTAACCTTGTCTAATCCCATCAAAGCATATTCTACAAGGTCTATAGCCACTTCAGTAGTCCCTCCAGCCTAGTGCTTCAATGGATGATATATGTGCAGCAGCTATTTTGGGCTTCTCCCTGTATCTTTATTACCCATTACAAACTGGACTTGATGTCTAGGGGAAGATCATCCTGTGGCTCAGTGGTGCTCTCCAAAAGGTACTTTATTACAAAGATCCACAAGAACTCCACCGCAACTGACCTAGGTTTCGTCCAAATGACTTCATCAGAGTGTGATGGAATATATATACACACCCACATAATTAATTGAAATTAAAAATTAATCAATTACACAATCAGTAAGAAAAAAACACAAACACATATACACAAAATTAATTAATCTACATTTTGCCAAAATATAATAATAAACAATAATAAAGAATGTGTACCCAATAAAAACCAATAAAAGGTTACTGGTCTACTAAAATTGTGTTTGTGACAAAATGTATGCATTTAAAAACTAGAAAAAAATGTATATGTGATAATACTAATGGTGACTTGTAGATATCTATTCACTGTAAAAATTAGTGTCAACCTGTCAATTGTTTAAGCTTTAGTAAGGGCTTTAAAGAAATGAATTCATTCAACCTGGGGTAGTAATAAGCATGTAATCTAAGTTGCCATTTCAATTCACAAACATCAAGATGGCAATCAATAACTCTACCCTGTTTGTCCTTGACCAGTTGCTGAATAACAAAAAACTTGAAAAAATGGTTATTGTGGGCCATAACATGCCTAGCTAATGCATTAGTGTCCTTCTGATGTCTTATATCAAACAAGTGTTCATTAATTCTCTCCCTAAACCGTCTGCACGTTTTTCCTACATAAAATGCCATACACAACTGACATTTGACAACATAAATGACATTTGTAGAG
The DNA here is from genome assembly GCF_019279795.1 of Protopterus annectens. Taxonomy (NCBI): domain Eukaryota; kingdom Metazoa; phylum Chordata; order Ceratodontiformes; family Protopteridae; genus Protopterus; species Protopterus annectens. Next base: position 1,567,535,058 of record NC_056732.1, read on the forward strand.
TAACAATCAAAATGCCCCTTAAACTCAATCTGTTTATAATTGATCATATAGTCCTTCCCTGTTAAAATGTGTTTACATGTCAAGCATCTCCCACATTTATAATTACCCAATTTTTTATTGGAAAGATTAATGTCTGACCTAGCACTATTTTCAAAGATGTCCTTCATAGTCTTGTCCTTCCTGAAAATAAACTTAAGTTTACGCTTGGCTAGTTCTGAAAATTCATTAAGTTTAGAAAAAGCTGCCCAATTCTTCTCAATCAACTTCATGATGTACTCAGCGTCAGCATTATAAGTCAAAACATACAGAAAGTGTTCTTTGAATTGTATATTGTTGGTCCCAAGTTCACATGTACCAATAAAGAGATAATTCTTATTTTTCAGGTTGGGTACATAAAAACCTCCATCCCTTTTAGATTGAATCTCATTTCTGATCTCATCACATAAAAATTTGGGATATCCCCTATTCAAAAATAGTTGGGTCATGGGGGGCGTGGCCAAGGATGAACACAGGATAGCAACAGATTTCTTCAGCTCCACCAATTTCATTACACTGACAGGAATTAATTACTTAAAAAATTAATTTTTGAAGTAATTTTCTTTCTAAATACGTTTGTTTTATATAGTTCTTGAACTATATCTAAAAAAGAAAGGAAATCTTAACAATATTCCTGTCAGAAATCACTGTGGAAATTTTCCTGTCAGTTTATCAGTCTGAAATGAGTTCCAGTAAGACAAATTCTCAAGACTCCAGCATCAAGAAAGAACTTCAGTCTCTGATAATTATAATCCAGCAACTTACTGATAAAATGGATACTAAAATAGACACCTTCATAGAAAAAACTACAAAACAAATAGACCTGTTACATACAGACCTGCAACAACAGAAGATCCAGATGACAGGCATAGAAGAAGCTGTGAATGACATGGAAAATAGAATCCAAGAAGAGGAAATCAACATTGAGTTTCTGCTGAAACAAAATACACATTTACAAACAAAGCTGGATGACCTGGAAAATGGATCTAGGCGCAATAACATTAGGATTTTTGGACTGCCAGAAAATATTGAAGGTAACAATATTACTTATTTTTTAACAACTTGGCTCCCTAAAACTTTAGACTTAACAGAAGCATTCTCTTTTGGCATCGAAAGAGCACATAGATCTATAGTTAATACTAACTCTAACAAAAAATATCCTAGATCAGTTATAGTTAGATTTCTATCATCTTTTGATAAAGAGATGGTTCTTAAATCTGCTTGGGCTAAAGCTCCTGTTAAGATTAATGAGACAACTGTGCGTTTTGACAATGACTATTCTTCCATGGTAATAGCTAAAAGAAAAGTTTTTCTGCCACTAATAAGGGAGCTTAAAAAAGCACAGTTTAAAACATACCTTCTGTTTCCTGCCAAGCTTAAAATCTTCCTTCCTGATGGTCCTAAGGTTTTCGATGATTTAGACTCTGCTTTACTGTTTGTCAAAGAAAAAGGATTTTGGATAAAATAGAAGAAATGGAATGGGCTAGTTCTTCATTAAAGAGATTGGCAACTGAAGCTTCGTGGAAGACTTCAGAGAAGAAGAAGAGACTAAAAAACAAATGATTTGTTATATGTTTTTCTCTCTCATCATTTTAGTTCATTATTAATCTTTTTGAATATAGTTCCTGCATTTCCAGAAAGCCACAAATATTTTGGAAAAGATTTAATCAAAGTTATTCTCTATGTACAAAGGAATGTTTTGTTTCATAACCAGTCAAAATACCTGAAGATGTAATGGCAAGCTGTGATTCAATTTGTTTCTCTTTCTGAAAAGAAGTAAGGTTAGTAATTTGGTACATTTATTTATCTTTACCTTTTTTTCCTTCTCCTTTTATTATTTTCTTTGTTTAAACAATGACATTCTATTTAGATTATGTAGTGGGTAAAGGGTGGGGGAGGGCAGGGAGTGAACAGTAATGAAAATATCATTAATAGAATAATAACATATTTATTCCTTGTAAAATTTTTATAAGTTCTTCAAATGCTATTTCTAATTATACTTTCTTGATTATACTGCTTATGCTTGTTTGTAAATAATCTGTTATGCTTTAACTAATAATAATCAGAACTAAATAAGAGTAAATATGTTTTATTTTTAACTCTGTTAATATAAACAGTAAGTAACATTCCATTGTATATACTTCTTACAGCTTTCTCTTACATTTTTTTATTTCTGCCTCACTCCCTTTTATTTTCTACTCTCTTTTTCTTTTCTTTATTAATATATAGAAATGCTTTTGATTGTGTGGGCACAGTGAATAATAGGATTTGTATGAAAATTGAGTTGGGAGAAGAATGTTGAGTTTTATTGCTTGTTGGTAATTTTGGGCTTAATTTCACTTACATAGAGGCTGTAATGATCTGTGGAATACATTGTGAAGGTTTTGTCATGTTTAGATGCATTTACACTGCTAAATGAATGTTTGTCACTAGTTTTTAATAAGTTTCCCGCCAAAATGTTGAGAGACAATCTGAGATGTGGGCTGTCTCATGCACAGTGTTCATGAATTACTTCAGAAGCTTCAGCTCACAGAATTCTCACAGAGAAACTGAAAGCAGTTAGTATAACCTTTGACATAGTTATCACACTGACACACCACAGATTCAGGAAAATACTCTATTTATAAAATGTCAGTTATAATGTTTTGTTTCATAACCAGTCAAAATATCTGAAGATTTAATGGCAAGCTGTGATTCAATTTGTTTCTCTTTCTGAAAAGAAGTAAGAGGCTGTAATGGTCTGTGGAATACATTGTGAAGGTTTTGTCATGTTTACATACATTTACACTACTAAATGAATGTTTGTCACTAGTTTTTAATAAGTTTCCCACCAAAATGTTAAGAGAGACAATCTGAGATGTGGGCTGTCTCATGCACAGTGTCCATGAACTACTTCAAAAACTTCAACTCACAGAATTCTCACAGAGAAACTGAAAGCAGTTAGTATAACCTTTGACATAGTTATCACACTGACACACCACAGATTCAGGAAAAATACTCTATTCATAAAATATGCCAGTTATAATGAGTCTAAATGATGTAGTTTCTTGTAGTAAGTAAATGTCTTATTTTAGAAGGCATAGAAAATGAAACATTTATTTAAATGTTTTTGAAAATTTACTTAACAGCAGCATAATAATCTGTGTTAAAAATTTGTGTTCCAAACATATACTTTACTATAACTCATTTAATTCATCTGATTGACAAGCATAAATAATCTTATAACTCTATTCTGGAAGAAATGTCATGTGATATATTTTAAAGCAGTAGGTTAGCATGATTGTAAAATCTGGTTACTAAAATGTGTTTGCTGTGCATTGTTTTGTATAAAGCAGACAGATTTATTCTAGGGACAGCAAGTAGGATAGTGCTTAAAGACACAACTCAGTGAGATCAGATATATATATATATATATATATATATATATATATATATATATATATATATATGTGTGTGTGTGTGATGGCTTTTTTTTTTATATAATGCAAGTGTTTCTGAGAATCTGCATAACTATCCAATATGATTTATAATAATTTCTATGAATACAATATTTTACTCTATTGACAAAATGAATGTTTGTCACAAGTTTTAATAAGTTTCCCGCCAAAATGTTAAGGGAGACAATCTGGGATGTGGGCTGTCTCATGCACAGTGTCCATGAACTACTTCAAAAGCTTCAACACACAGAATTCTCACAGAGAAACTGAAAGCAGTTAGTATAACCTCTGACCTAGTTATCATACTGACACACCACAGATTCAGGAAAAATACTCTATTAATAAAATATGTCAGTTATAATGAGTTTAAATGATGTAGTTTCTTGTAGTAAGTAAATGTCTTATTTTAGAAGGCATAGAAAATGAAACATTTATTTAAATGTTTTTGAAAATCTACTTAGCAGCATAATAATCTGGTTAAAAACTTCTGTTCCAAACATATACTTTATTATAATTCATTTAATTCATCTGATTGACAAGCATAAACAATTTTATAATTCTATTCTGGAAGAAATGTCATGTGATATATTTTAAAGCAGTAGGTTAGCATGATTGTAAAATCTGGTTACTAAAATGTGTTTGCTGTGCATTATTTTCTATAAAGCAGACAGATTTATTCTAGGGACAGCAAGTAGGATAGTGCTCAACAAAGACACAACTCAGTGAGATCAGATATATATATGTGTGTGTGTGTATGTGTGTGTCTGTGTGTATGTGTGTGATGGCTTTTTTTTTTTTTTTAATAATGCAAGTGTTTCTGAGAATTTGCATAACTATGCAATATGATCTATAATAATTTTTATGAATACAATATTTTACTTTATTGATAATGAGTTTAAGTAAATGCTCATATACAAACAATTCAAAATTTTTTTTTTGGAAGCTGTTAATAGTATTCACATGACAGAAAATAGATGCATCTTAATATATGTAATGTCTGAATCATATTAGCCAAAGTTTTTGATTTAAATGAATGTTAGAACCTAATTTTCTCTCCTCTTGATTTATAACATCAAGATTATTTGAATGCTATTTGAATACAGGTGTTATATATTACATAGATCTATATAGTAGTATGAACAGTTTTTAAAAAAAAAAGTTTATTTTAGTTTATATGATGCTGTTTTACCAAATGTGTAGTTTTGTCTTGATAGATAATTGAATTGAAAAATGTTAACCTCAGTTAAATATAACTAGTATTAAATTGATAAGGTGGTAGCTGAGGTACTGCTGATTAGGGTAGGGGGTTAACTTGAGTAGTAAATACTACTCTAAGTTGGAGTTTTCAACTCCAGGCTGGATGCAAGGTTTAATCCTTACATTATTTTCACTTGTTCATTGTTATATGTATATAGTTTTGACATCCACAATATATTTTGTACACTCATTGTCACTACAAACAAAATTGAATCCTATACAAAATCCCATAAGAGATTTAATAAATACAGCTATATTTAAAGGTACACCTAAAAGAGGAGATGTAACATTATTTATCTTATTTGTTATTTCGATCATAAGATTCTTGAGTTTTAAAAATGCCAAATGACATCTTTAAAAGGAATTTCTTTAAACATTAATGGATTGAATAATCCGTGTAAAAGGGCAAGCCTAATAAGATACATTAATTTACACAAGGCCAATCTAGTCTTCCTGCAAGAAACCCATCTCTTGAAAAAAGATATTGATAAACTAGCCACTAATAAGTATACAGTATTGGTTAGTTCAGAGCACACTCAGAAAAAAAGTATGCCCATTCCTAAAACCATTAAGTCTTATCAGGATGACAAAGGAATGTTTTGTATGGTTACAATACAAATTAATGGGAAGACTTACACTTTAATTAATGTATATTGGATACCTGGAATTGGTATTAATACAGTGAAACATCATATTGATAAGATCATATCATTCTCTATAGGGGATATTATTTTAGCTGGTGATTTTAATTGTATACTTCATGAAAGTGATACTACCACTATAAGGAAAAGAAGAATTACATCTAATGCAAAACATTTAAATGATTTTGCTAATTCTTATCATTTGAATGATATTAATAATCAGATAGATTCAAAATCATTACCATACACCTTTTTTTCTAACAGATACAAAACTTATTCAAAAATAGATAGGGTCTTTATTTCTAACCAGATGGTAACAGATTTAATTAATTCCAAAATAATTTCATGTCCTATATCTGATCATAACGCAATTGTTTTTGAATTCATGATAAAAAATACTCATAATGTTCAGATCAAAAGGATACCAGCATACTTAACTCAGCTAAAAGACTATAAAGAATATATACTTTCAGAAGTACAACATTTTCTAGACATAAATAATACTCCTGAAGTCTCCATTGTCTATGTTTGGGATGCCTTAAAATCATATCTATATGGACAAAGTATCAGATGGTATAATAATAAAAGGAAATCTTGGGATAAGGAATTGTTAGATATTCAAAGTAAATTAGACTCTTATAAACATAATAATAAAGAAAATATTATGGACAAGAAAGTTATTGAAGAAATAAACTAAATGAGAAATACAAAGAAATTTTAACTCATAAAGTTAAAATAACTTTAGAGAAATATAAGTTTGTCTTATTCAATAAGCCCCAAATACTTACATAGACTTAAAAATAAAACAAAAAGATTGAATAAACAAAACCATATCAAAGAAATCTTTTCTCTAAGGAAAAAGAAGAATGTTTCTAGTATACCAGAAATACTGGATGAATTTAGAAATCACTTTCACAAGATTAACCATAACAACATTAACATGGAACCTAAAGATAAAATAAAGGAGTTTATAACCACAAACATGAATAAAAAGCTTAATAAACAACAGATTAAACTATTGGACAAGAGTATTTCATATACAGAAGTTATTACACAAATAAATAAGCTTAAATCAAACAAAGCACCGGGTAATGATGGTATTATACCAGAGATATATAAAATCCTTTCTAAAACTACATATTCATTAATACATAAGGTTTTTATTTTGGCCCAAACTGAGTTAATAACCCCCCCATCTTGGCAATATACATTTATTTCACCAATTTTAAAACCTATAAAGATCCAACTAGATGTTCTTCATATTCATATTACTTAATGTTGATTATAAAATGTTTATGAGTATTTTTGCTGATAGATTGAAGACAATCATCCCCGGCATTATAGATATAGATCAGACGGGCTTCATTGTAAATAGAAATACTTTTGATAATATAAGAAGAACTTTAACATTAATTGATTTTGCAAATAGGAAAAAGAAAGATTTAACACTTATTAGTCTTGATATAGGTTCAGCATTTGATTCAGTAAGTTGGGACTATCTGTTAACCTTGCTGAAATGCACAAACTTCTCTGATGCATTTGTAAATTTAATTGAGCATTTATACAAAGGAACGCTGGCTTATATTAAGGTAGGAACATATGTTTCACAAAAAATACCCATTCTTAAAGGTACAAAGCAAGGATGTCCACTTTCTCCACTATTATTCACTTTAGTAATGGAGCCTTGGGCTAATTTGATTAGAAAAAGTACTGACATAGAGGGTTTTGAAATAGATGAAAATACAACATCAAAAATTCAACTTTTTGCAGATGATGTTCTAATTATATCAGCAGGATCTAATTCTTCTATGCAGTCTTTATTTGATAAAATGATGAATTTTAAAAGTATTTCTGGTTTAATATTCAATGAAGAAAAAACTAAAATACTACCTATATATACACGAAAAAATATTCTCATTAGTGATTTTACTAAATATGTACCCAATTCAGGTCAGATAACTTATTTAGGTATAATACTATCTAAAGATATTAAATCTATTATATATAATAACTATAATACCTGATGTTATGTGATCCTATCTCGCCTACAATTCTGACTGATGGGTTCGGAGCCGATCCTCGGCTCCGACTCGGCACGCTTATGCCAAAGAGCGAAGTCTCTTATTGGCCGAGCTTACTATATCCCAGGATGCACCACTACCAGTCCCCCAGATCTCGTTTGCCGCTATCAAGCAAAGACGTGGTCTCAAGCTGGCTGAGCTAAGTAGTGTTTTTCACTTACTTTCCTGTCAGGGATTTCCTAGAATTTCAACAAAAAAGCTGTTTTAACGGCTATTTCGTCTTTTTGTGTATGACTGGATATTTTTGTGAAGTATTTGTGTGGTGATTGCACCTTTTTTTCTGACTAGAAGTTCCCTTTCAGTTGAAGGGCCTTCCCCTGTCAGTCACTTTGTCTTCAAGTTCCGTTTTTATTTAAGGGTTCTTGGATCCTTTCTAGTTTTTCTTCTTTGTGACAGTTCTTGGTTATAAAAAAAAAAGAGAGAGAAAAGTTTTTTCTCTGTGATAGTTAGTGTGTTTTGTTTTTGGCTGTTATACTTGATTGGTTGCCATAATGTCACAGGCTCCTAGGCCTTCAGGTTTTAAGAAGTGCACTAAGTGCAGCTTCAAAATGTCTATTACAGATGACCACTCTCTGTGTGTACTGTTTGGGCGCCAAACATTTGCAGGAGTCCTGTAGCGTGTGTCACGTGTTTTCCTCGAGGGTCCTCCAAGAGAGGAAAACTAAACTTATTTTAAAAGGCCTTATTAAACCCTCATTTGAAGAGGCATTAGCTTCCTCTCCTTCTCCTTCTAAAGAAAGGGCGTCGGCTCCGACCAGTCCGTCGGAACCGACCGCCAAAAGACATAGGCAGGCTTCTCCTTCGGCTCCACGGACTTCGGAGCCGAGGGCGGAATGGTCTGCCTCGATGCCTCCAGCCTCGACTCCTCTGGGTTCGGAGCCAACGGCTGGGGCATCGAGAGGCGGGTCACCTTCATCGGCTCCACTGATCTCGGAGCCGATGAAGGTTGTCCGCTCAGACACTTCCTCCTCGGTGCCAAGCCCTTCGCACCGATGGAAATTGGTTTGGACACTCCTTCGGCCGATAATTGGCAAGTCGATTCGGAGCCGGTCCCCTAGTCCCTTGGAGCCGTTGGAGAGGCCTACTCGGACCCATTCGGTCTCTTCCAGGTCATCAAGGATGTCAGATTCGGACATAGACAGGGTGCTCCAAAGACTTTTCCAGTCCCCAGTCTTTCAGAAATTTGTTTCGCTCCGACCCAATTGGCTTCGGAGCCGATAGCCCATTCCATTGCCATTCCTCCTCCGACCGCTTCGCTCCGGAGCAGGTGCTGATGGAGCCAGTGGAGATCCTAGGGTCGGCTCCGACCCTTGCTCCAACCCCGCCTTCGGTCCGAGTTAGCACACGGACTTCTTCGGCCGGACCCGGGGTGACGTTGGGACCAATGCTGTCGGTTCCAAGCCTCCTCTCGGTGCTTCGCCGCTGGGACTTCCGTCTGCTATCATGGCTCCGGAGACTGGACCCTCCCAGGATTCTGGGGTCCGCCTTCAGAGCTATGAGGAGTGCCTTGGCCAAGTCTTCTTCAGCCATCTCTACAGCTTTACCGGCACCTTCCCTGGGCATGGAGACTGGGTCTTTGGCAGTTCCCCTGTCTCTAGGCAGCAGAGTCCCGGGGCCTGAGGTTACCCCCACTGGGGGTTCCCCTCCTCCTGAGGGTCTTTCGGAGTTGTCTTCGGAGGAGCCCCCAAGGAAGAGATCATGCAAGAGGAAGCACGTGGACTCCCCCGATGAGTCTCTTACATCGGACACTGATCTTGATGATGCGGAGGGGTCCCCAAAGTCGTCCTCGGATGATGTCTCATTTGCAGACATTCTAGAGATCCTCAAGCAACGAGGCGGCTGGAATTCCAAACCCCCCTCCGCTGATGAGTCGGTGTTCCTCAAGGCCTCGGGCTCAGCCCTCCGCCTCCTGGGTGTCTCCGCCTTGACGAGCTCCTGGATTTGGTTTGTCGGAGGGCGTGGGAACATCCAGATACTGTGGAACCAGTGCCTTCTCGCCCTAACAAATTTTTGTCTGCCCCACCCGAGAAGGAGTTCTTAACGAAGCGTGGCTGTAGATGCCATGGTGGTGGCATCTGCTACCCAGCAGGACGTGGCAGAGGCTTCAACGTCCGTCCATCCTCCTAATAAGGAGTCTAGGAGCATTGACCGCACGGGAAGCGCACCCTGACTTCAGCGGCCTTTACTCTGAGGTCCCTGAATTATTTGGCACATTTCACCAGACTACAGAGGGATCTGGTCAAGGAGCTCTCAGACTCCCTCTCAGGTAACCTACCTGAGCAGCTAGCCCAGTCGGTTAGCTCTCAGTTGGCTATCCTTACCTCGATTTCTAACTCGTCCATGAGGCTCATTTCATATGCGGCCAAGGGCGGGCAGAGCGGCAGGCACAGGCGTGGCTCACGGAGACAAGCCTGGCTCCGCTTTGTGTCATTTCGGAGGCCTTCAAGTCTTCCTTTGCCGACGCTCCCTTTGATGGGTCCTCTTTGTTTGGACCCAAGGTAAGACACTCTTACCCGCTGTGAGCAGGAGGGAAAGACTTTATCTGCCGTAGGAGCACGTTATTCCACTCCCTTTCGGCCTTATCCCAAGGCTAAAAGAGGAGGGAAGATGTGGTTCCGCAAATCACAGAAATTCTTTCCTCAACAGCAGGAAGATTCCCCTTCCAGAGGCAGAGGACGGGGAAATTTTTCTGGGAGACGCCGTCCCAGAGGCGGCAGGGCCCCGCAACACTGGAGACCGCGAGTCCTTTCGTGGCTCTTCAGCCTCCCACACTCCATGAGGGATTGCCCGGCTGTGCTGCTCTGGAGCCAGTCGGGTGCCGTTTTGCCAAGCACCTAAAAGCCTGGGAGTCTATTACTCAGGACAGATGGGTGCTTCGGATTATTGCCGGAGGTTACACCATTCCCTTCACACACTCACCCCCACCGTCCAAAAAAATCCCGGACCCACCACCCAGTCAAAGGGAAATTGCAGCCATAGAAGCTTCAAAGCTGCTAGAAAAAGGAGTCATCCAACCGGTCCCCACAGACCAGATCGGATCCGGAAATTACTCAAGGTTCTTTTTAGTGCCAAAAAAGACAGGGGACCTGAGACCCATTTTGGATCTCAGCAAACTAAACCAGTCCGTCATGAAGTCCAAATTCAATGGTCACTTTACAATCCATTCTCCCATTGTTGGAGAAAGATGTTTGGATGTGCTCCATAGATCTCAAGGACGCCTATTATCACATACCGATACATCAGGCGTCCAGGAGGTATCTGCGCTTCAGCCTGGGAGACAGTCATTTCCAATTTTGTGCTCTGCCCTTTGGTCTCACCACAGCCCCCAGGGTGTTCAAGTGTTTGGCAGTAGTGACTGCTCACCTGAGGAGTCTCGGATTCCAAGTGTTTCCCTATCTGGACGACTGGCTCCTGACTGCCACCACCAGGCATCTACTACTAGAGAACCTACAAGCCACCATCTCCTGGGTGCTTCACTGGGAATTACATTCAACTGGTCAAAGTCTGTCTTGCTGCCTTCTCAGCGCATAAGATTCATAGGAGCAGAGATAGACTCAAAATTAATGCGAATCTTCCTTCCTACCGAAAGGATACAAACATTACAAGATCAAGTCCGAGCCCTGCTTCTAAGATCCAAAGCCCCAGCCAGGATGGTCCTGCAACTTTTAGGTTCAATGTCTGCCACGGTTCTCCTAGTTCCTCTGGCAAGATTGCACATGAGGATTCTTCAGTGGCTGTTATCGACACAATGGTCTTTTCAGGATCTCCCCCTCAATCATCACATACTGATTACAGAAACGCAAACGGGACCTCCGCTGGTGGCTTCTGCCATCCAATCTGAATCAGGGAAGACCTTTGTTATACCCCTCCGTGGCCACCTTGACAACGGATGCCTCCCAGACGGGGTGGGGCGGCATTGTCTGGGCAGGTCAGTTCAGGGTTCTTGGCTTCCAAACGAAACATTTCTCCATATCAATGTGTTGGAAATGAGGGCTGTACTTCTATCCCTACAAGCCCTCCACAAGTTTCTCCCTCAAGGCATTATCGCCATCCACACAGACAACATGTCGGTGGTCTGGTATCTAAACAAACAAGGAGGGACCAGATCTTACCCCCTTTGCAGAGAGGCCATGAGGGTGTGGGAATGGGCAGTGGCTTCCAAGCGCTTCCTGGTAGCGACCCACATTCCAGGAAAATCCAATGTATTGGCAGACAGACTGAGCAGGACTATTCTCTCTCCTCACGAGTGGTCTCTGAATGAAACAGTAGCAGTTCAGATTTTCAAAAGATGGGGGATTCCGTGCTGCGACCTGTTTGCAACACCACGAAACACGAAGTGCAAAAGGTTCTTTTCCTTGACCCCGCGTCAAGGGGAGGCAGCTACGGATGCTCTAGTCCAACCTTGGCCAACAGGACTGCTTTATGCTTTCCCTCCGATTCCACTTCTCCCCAAAGTCATCCAGAAAGCTTCCCAATTGGGGTCCACAATGATTCTAATTGCTCCGTACTGGCCTCGTCAGGTATGGTTCCCCTACCTACAGAAATATACTCTGGACGGTCCTTGGTTCTTGGATCTAACTCCGGACCTTCTGGTTCATCAGTCGGGACAACAGCACCAGTCCCTTCACACTTTGAAATTAACAGCTTGGCTCCTCCACTTCCGACTTTAGTCAGAAATCACACCTTGGACCCAGAAGTTATTCACATTTTATCTTCAGCCCACAAACCCACCACTAAGAAATTGTATCACAGTAAGTGGAAGAGGTTTGCTATCTGGGCTCAACTCAGAGGCTTAGACCCTATTACTGCCCCGATACCAGAGGTCTTGAAATTTTTAACATCCTTGTTTAATCAAGGATCTTCAGTCTCTACTATTAAAGTCCAACTAGCAGCTATCTCCAAATTTCACGATTCCATAGACCCACCGTTGATGAGCAGCAGATTATGTAAAACTTTCATGAAAGGTGCTGTGCTTTTAAGACCCCCAGTTTTTCATCCTGCGCCTCCGTGGGATCTTGATTTGGTACTTCGTGCCTTAACATCTTCCCCTTTGAACCAGCTGCTACATGTGAGTTGAAATATCTGTCTTGGAAAACTGCCTTCTTAATTGCAATTACCTCTGCAAGAAGAGTTTCAGAACTTCAAGCCCTATCTATCAAACCACCGTACTTGATTTTTCACAAGGATAGAGTATCACTTAGACCTAATCCATCTTTTGTCCCAAAAGTTTGCTCTAATCTCTGTCTCCAACAATCTTTAGAGCTACCAGTTTTCTTTCCAAAATTTTCAAACAAAGCGGAATACACCTTCCATACGTTGGATGTTCACAGGCAATTGCGCTTCTATCTAGATAGGACTCAGCAAATTCGGAAAACAGATCAATTGTTTGTGTCCTTTTCAGATAATAAACTGGGTAAAACCATCACTAAAGCTACTATTGCCAAATGGATCAGAGATTGCATAACTCAAGCTTATTCCTCTTCAAATAAGCAACTTACAACATCTGTCAAAGCTCACTCTACTAGAGCTATGGCTACCTCTATTGCATTCCATTCCAAGCTCGCTATTTCTGAAATTTGTGCTGCGGCTACTTGGTCCAACCCGCACACTTTCATTTCCCACTATAAATTGGATGTGGCATCTAAAGGACGAGCATCATTTGGTTCCACGGTACTCAGGAGTGTTTTCCAGTGAGCCACCCAGGATTTAGGTGCTAGGACGCTGTCCCATCAGTCAGAATGTAGGCAGATAGGATCACATAACATCTTTTAGTTATGTACTCACCATAACTTCAGATGTTTGGGATCCATCTCGCCTACATTCCTAATACCCACCCTCCTTCCCCCTGCCTTGGAGATCAGAAGAGATTGAACGGTTTGGGTTCTACTGTTTTTTATCTTGTATCATATGTCAATGTTATATAAGCAGTGCATGCGTGTGTGCATGTATGCGGACAAACTAGATCTGGGGGACTGGTAGTGGTGCATCCTGGGATATAGTAAGCTCAGCCAATAAGAGACTTTGCTCTTTGGCATAAGCGTGCCGAGTCGGAGCCGAGGATCGGCTCTGAACCCATCAGTCAGAATGTAGGCGAGATGGATCCCAAACATCTGAAGTTATGGTGAGTACATAACTAAAAGTTTTCTTAATATACAAAATTTTTTTAATACCTGGAATAATATGTTTTTTACTATGGAGGAGAGACAATTATTAAAATGATAATATTCCCCAAGATTTTATACTTAATACAATCAATAATACTTTCACCTACAAAAATAATTATCAAGAAACTGAATACACTAATGTTAAATTTCTTATGGGCACCTAATAGACCTAGGATTGCATTAAAGAAACATACTAATAGCTGGTCTCAAGGGGGTATTTCTTTTCCAGACTTTAATTTATATATTATCTCTTCTATTATAAAAGTTATTACTTTATTAATAGATCAGTCATATATCGCAAAATGGAAAGATTATTGGGAGCTAATTAGTATGCACTTCATGAAAATCTCCTTAACACATAAAAATATGATTGTAAATAACTCCATGTTGTGGTTGCTAAAGGAATTTTGTACTTCACCTATTACACCTAAACATATGGTTTGTTACCCATTAAATATTATTATTAGTTATCGTAACTTTATATTCATGCACCCTAAGTATAGGGAATGGAATTTTATTGTATTCCCTATAATGTATACTCAGGGTATGCTTATGTCATCTACTTCTGAAGGAGCTCATTTAGCTATAGATAATGATCTAAAGTACTGGTATCAGCTGATATCTGATAATAAAGTTAAAAATCTAGATTTCTTAAAACAAGAATTTGATCTAAGAGAAACTTGCTGGTTAGAGGTTCAGATCTTTAGACAACATCTCATTGATAGAATAGATCTAATGTCTATAACAGTTAAAGAATCTATTCCAAAACTGATTGATTACTTGATATTAAATTTACAGCATAAAGTTTCTGATAAAGGTAAACTTTCATATATACATAAAATTATCAGACAAGAAACTTTTTACAGTTTAGATTCATACTGGAATTATTTCACTTCTATTAATGGGGACCCACCAACTCAACAAGATAAACAATATATATTGGAATCTGCTTATAGAACTACATCTTCCATTGTCTGGAGACTTTATACATGGAAATTTTTACATAGATCTTTTTATACACCTTTGATGATGAATAAAATAAATAATAAAGATAATCTATGTAAGAGATGTAATGTAGAAATTAATGCTGACTGGGCTCATATGTTTTATGACTGTATGAAGTTGAAAGAATATTGGAAGTCAATTAATGAATTTTTGCAAGCTCTTTTTACAGATAATTTCATTATTTCTAAGTCTCTTATATTATTCAACACACCTGTACCTCAATGTGTTAAAAAGATTAAGCTTCCTTGTTATGGTCTATCCTAGCAGTGGCCAGGAAAATAATAACTAGAAATTGGATTTCAGATACACCTCCTTCGTTCAATGAATTTAAAAATGTTATGAATATAATGTGCCATATGGAAATAAGCACAATTAGAATAAGAACAACTAGAAAAACATCATATTATATTGTATGGGATAATTTACAAAATTTGTTAAAAAAATTCTAATTTCAATAGCACGGTATTTTAGTTTAATTGATCTGATTGTAGTAGATGTCTTTGTAAATACTTTAGTTGTTTTGTTGAATATTATAATAATACCTATTTTTAATTACTTGTATAAAATTATGATATTTCTCTTATATGTTAAAACAATAAACCTGTTTTGAAAAAAAAAAAAATAGTTGGGTCATAAAGTTTAATTCCACCTGGAAGTCCACCTCCTCGCTGACCATACGGGCTGCTCTAACCATTTGCCCCTTAATGATGGCTTTCTTTTGATGGTCAGGATGCCAGCTATCAAAATGTAGGTAAGAATTTGAGAAGGTGGACTTCCTGTATATGTTAGACACCAAACATTGCCAAGTTGTATCAAAAGTTAACTTGATGTCCAAATAGGAAATGCAATCATTCTTAACCTCATGGGTAAACTTCAAAAACCAAATTGTTTGATTTAAATATGCAATAAAGGCTTCCAAAATACAATTCTCTCCTTGCCAAATAATAAATATATCGTCCAAATATCTAGTATAAAACTTGATGTATGGACAAAATTCACTATGAAACACATACTTGGACTCCCAATACGCCATAATATAATTGGCATAAATGGGGGCGCAGGCCGCCCCCATAGCAACACCAATGGACTGTCGAAAAAGATGTTCCTCAAAAAATAAAAAATTATTTTGTAATACCAATTCCATTAGTCTGACGTATGTGTTTGTGCTCCTGATCATATATACCTATTGCAAATAGTTGTTCCTCCAGCCACTCTAGCCCTATATCATGTGGAATGCATGTAAAAAGATTGGCGACGTCAGTAGTAACAAAGCATACAGTGTCTTGTATTTCAAGTTTTTTTAATTTTATCTAAAAATTGCCACAAATCCTTTGTAATCTGGGGAAGACACTGTAGACCATGTTTTAACTTATCTAAAAATTGACTAATAAACGAGGTTTTGCTTCTCTTCCCATCCACAATTGGCCTGAACCTAACATTGTTAAGGCCTTTGTGTATCTTGGGGATACCAAAAATCCCACTAACAACTGGTGCACTATTGGACATAAAATTATAGTCATTCTCATTAATTTCCCCTTGAAAAAGCATGTCATCTAACATCAAATCAACCTTTTTGTAGGCTATATTGATTTCGTTCCTGCTAACCTCCGAATAGTTATCCTCCATAAGCATACCGAGCATCACACTAACATAATCAACCTTGTCCACAATGACAACACCGCTACCTTTATCGGGTTTCATAATGCGTATACTCTGGATATTCCTTAGTTGATCAAGAATTTCATATTCTTCCTTATTCATGTTGTTCAAAAATGTGGACTCTGTTATCAAAACAATGTCTGATATCTTGCTCACATATGTTCTGAAAAATTTCAGTAATTTTATTGTAGGGCGGATTAAATATGCTGGGTTTGTGTAAACTGGTTCCACTAGAACCACCCTCATCACTTCTATCGTTACCAAAAAATAAAGCCAGATTTAATTTCCGTGTGAACATTCTGAGGTCGATAAGTACATCGACAATGTTAGCTCTCCTGCAAGGAACAAAATTAAACCCTTTAGACATAAATTCAGCATGTTTGTTGTCCAGGTTGACGCTTGAGTAATTAAAAATTTTAAAATCATTTGCCTTATTATGGAGTATAATAGGATTACATAATAACCCGATGCTAACATCACAAATTTCTTTAGGGCAAATAGTCCTATTTGACCCAACCTCATCTCGGTTGGATGTGGCAGAACACAAACATACATTAGATACATTACCCAAATTAGTCTGTCCTAAACTGCTGGAATCACATAATGTTAAAGCAGCATCAAATGTTAATTTGGGTAGAATCTTATCTATCTGTGTGTGATTGTTAGATATGTAATTATCTGTGTAAGAATACATACTTAATTGCATTAAATCTGGGATCTCGTCCCTGCAAGCACCCGAATCAACGTTAAATGTAAAAACATCAGTAAACACATACTCGCAGTTGGAAGCAACCAATAAATTGGAAGAAAAACAAAGCAAGGTTGGGCACTGCTGACAGCTTATAAATCTTCTTTATTCTTAAAATCACAGGATAAGCGCTTTCGGGATAACCCTTCTTCAGATAAATAAAATGAATAAAATGGTTAGCTTATATACACATAAAAAGCCAATCATGTTCAACAAAATGGCAAACACATTTAGTGAAATACCCGCCTATTTTTCAAAATAGGCTTAATAGGTATGAATTCATTCAACCCAGGCTTCCTATTGGCCATTAGATTGGCTATCCATTTAGTTTCTATTGTTTCTGTTTGAAGCATGATATCACCCCCCCTGGTGCTAGGCCTGACATTAGCAATGACCCTAAACTTAAATGTGTGTGTGGGAAATGAAGACACATGCTTACATAATGCATTTCTTTCATCATTATTCCTTATGCTGGAAAGATGCTGAAGAATCCTTGTTTTAAACATGCTATTTGTCTTGCCTACATAAAAACCTTGGCATTGACAACAGTCTGCTAGGTATACTATGTTGGTAGTACGACAGGTTGCTCTTCCTTTAAAGTGAAACACTTTATGGGTAACAGGATGTGTAAAGACAGTATCTTTGTTTATATAGGGACAAGCTTTACATGATCCACAACTATTTGTTCCTGTTGAAAATGGTAAAGCATATGGTGTATTAGATATAGAAGGTTCCTTACATAACAAATCTTTTAAGTTTTTGTTCCTTCTGTATCTAAAGGTGGGTTGAGATCCCACTATATCCCTCAGTACATTGTCACTGGTTAGGATATTCCAGTTCTTCCTTACTATATTACAGATGTCACTAGTATTACTGCTGTAATTTAACATCACCTGTGGACCTTTGCATGAACCTTCATCACTCCTTTTAACCTCATCCCTTACAAAATCCCTTGAAATCCAGGGCTTATAATCACTACAGCGCTTGGATCTACCTCTTTCCACAGCCTTGTTCACCAAGTTGTGCTTATAGCCTCTATCATTGAAATTCTCCTTGAGTTTAGCTGTTTCCTCTTCAAAATCTGATTCCAAAAGACATAACCTGGAAACCCTACCCATAAAGTGTTTCACTTTAAAGGAAGAGCAACCTGTCGTACTACCAACATAGTATACCTAGCAGACTGTTGTCAATGCCAAGGTTTTTATGTAGGCAAGACAAATAGCATGTTTAAAACAAGGATTCTTCAGCATCTTTCCAGCATAAGGAATAATGATGAAAGAAATGCATTATGTAAGCATGTGTCTTCATTTCCCACACACACATTTAAGTTTAGGGTCATTGCTAATGTCAGGCCTAGCACCAGGGGGGGTGATATCATGCTTCAAACAGAAACAATAGAAACTAAATGGATAGCCAATCTAATGGCCAATAGGAAGCCTGGGTTGAATGAATTCATACCTATTAAGCCTATTTTGAAAAATAGGCGGGTATTTCACTAAATGTGTTTGCCATTTTGTTGAACATGATTGGCTTTTTATGTGTATATAAGCTAACCATTTTATTCATTTTATTTATCTGAAGAAGGGTTATCCCGAAAGCGCTTATCCTGTGATTTTAAGAATAAAGAAGATTTATAAGCTGTCAGCAGTGTCCAACCTTGCTTTGTTTTTCTTCCTACTTTACCTGCTTGGGTTGGACTTTGGCGTCTTACTGGATATTTGTATATTTATAAATTCTTTTGGTTTTGTGTATCCAGTATTTTGCATGCTATGGCAGCAGATCCAGTTATGCAAGAAAATACTTCCATGAACGGGCGTCAAGATAAGATGAGTACAAACGTTTTATGGCATCCCAAGAAAGCCTTAAATTGCGGAAATCCATTACTGAATTTGGGCTTTTTCACGAGCAAAATAGGTTTGAATACTTTTAAACCTGTAGCCGTGGATAGGAACTTTGAAGAACTAACGCGTGATTTAACTTTTAAAGTGAACAAATTGCAGAGACTTCAATGGCAGACATATCATTTAGAGGCTTGCATCCAATATGGTATAGTTCCGAGAGGTATGCGGATACTTTGTATGCCAGCACAAGGTGACCGCTACCCGGAACTTTTGGCCAAATGGCAAACCATCAATATCGAGACCAGTTTCAAATACATGTCTCTATTGAATGAATTCTTTTCTACAGAGTTGGGTAATTTGAAGAAAGAAGTGACTGAGTTGCAATATAAACTTGAAACAGAGTTCAAAGATGGACAATATAGTGAACGCATGGAAGCACTTTATGTTACTTTTACAGAGAATGACAATAAACTGAAAAAACAAAAGATGGGCAAATTACAAAGGGATTTTTCGGATTTCGCTAATGGAAACATCTTCGTATGGCCTAGGGCCAATGAGAACAGATCCATGGTCAATATCGCAAGGGGATTGGCAGATTCAACCAGGAGAGGAGGGAGGAATGACGCGATGACGATAACGACGAATACAGCACTTGAACACAACACGTTTCCCACGCCGTTTCAGAAGGGGAAGGAGAGTGGTATTGGAACGCGTTCCACAACAGTGAATACAACACAGGAGTCAAGGAGGGAAGAACCAACAATTAGTCTGGTTGAAGAATCCATGCATACAGAATGCATTGAAGCTCAGGAGGGTTCTGCCAACGATGCAGTTGATGTGTCAAACCCTGGTACCAGTCTAAGCAATGATGCAGATATTAGCTCTTTACAACTAATTGCTGTACCGAACCTTAATCAAGATGCCAATTCCTTGGGGGCACGCCCCAAGATACAAGGAGCAAGTAACAAAAATTTTTTGGGACTACTACCAGCACCGGTCGAAAAGAAAGGCCCTTGGAAGCGGTCTTTGAGCGAGGACAGGGTGATCGAAAAAAGAAGAAAAATCTGGGACTGACTGCTGATTATGACATGGGTATTGTTATTAATTTATCATCTCATGTTTTGAGCTCTAGTGAATTAGAGGTGTTGAATAAGGGATTAACCTTTATTCCGAGTAAAAATGGATGTTATGATGAAATGTTGATAGACATCATGTTATATTGCAGGAATGTATCACTGAGGTTAATGTATGGCAATAGCAATGAGAAGGGATTTCCTCTCAGAAAACCGAGTGGTTTTGTTCCTCAACTAACACCCAGTCTGAATCTGTTTATCAGTGCATGTGAGAAGGATATGATAGATTACTATAAGGAAGCAGAATTTAAGAAATATTATAATTTATCTGCTGAACAAAGGATAGCATTAAAAGGCCTTATTGCTAACAAGGATATTTTGATAAAAAATGCAGACAAGGGAGGTGCCGTTGTTCTTTTGGACACGGCGTGGTACAATAACAAACTGAATGAACTATTACAAGATGGTAATACTTATATACTAATAAATCCCCTAACTGTAAAAAACATTATAGATAGGGTGAATACTCAATTGAATGTTTTACTATTTGATATGAAAATATCCGAGGAAACTTATCAGTTTCTTAAAATAGAGAAACCAGTTACTCCGATCTTCAAAGCATTACCGAAGATACACAAGTCCATCTTGAACCCACCCCTTCGACCGATAGTATCTGGGAGGGGGTGAGTTACAGAGAATGTGTCTATATGGGTGGAGTACACACTAAAACCCTATTTAGACCAAATGGGCAATGTATTAAAAGATACAGCACATTTTCTAATGCTCCTAGGTGAGCTGAATAAATGTTACAGCAAGAACTTATTGATGGTCACCATGGACATTCAAAGTTTATTTACGGTGATTGACAATAAGTTTGGTATTGAAAGTATAGTAAACTCCTGGGTAGCCTAGGAGTTAGTGATGATAAGTTAACAGTCATCACATCACTGTTGAGTATTGTTTTGGAGAATAATGTTTTTCAAGGAGGTAATAGCATATATAGACAAGCGCAGGGGGTAGCCATGGGAACCCCCTGCGCTAATACATATGCTAATTTGGTTCTCTCTCAATGGGAGAGAACACATGTTATCAACAATGAGGAGTGGAGACATCATCTACAGTTATATCTATGTTTTGTAGATGATATTTTTCTTTTGTGGGATGGAACGGAGGAAGAACTAGGTGTGTTCACTAACTATTTACATTCTACCACGACATTTTTTAGATTTTCCATCAACATGTCACGCAGCTCTGTAGACTTTTTAGATGTATGTGTAGAACAGGGTAAAGAGGGCTTTAGATCCAAGCTACATAAGAAAGAATGCTGGAAAAATTCGCTTTTAGCGTTTGATAGCATGCACCCTAGGTATACGTACCGCAATATAGTACAGGGACAGATGAGTAGGGTTTCCAGGTTATGTCTTTTGGAATCAGATTTTGAAGAGGAAACAGCTAAACTCAAGGAGAATTTCAATGATAGAGGCTATAAGCACAACTTGGTGAACAAGGCTGTGGAAAGAGGTAGATCCAAGCGCTGTAGTGATTATAAGCCCTGGATTTCAAGGGATTTTGTAAGGGATGAGGTTAAATGGAGTGATGAAGGTTCATGCAAAGGTCCACAGGTGATGTTAAATTACAGCAGTAATACTAGTGACATCTGTAATATAGTAAGGAAGAACTGGAATATCCTAACCAGTGACAATGTATTGAGGGATATAGTGGGATCTCAACCCACCTTTAGATACAGAAGGAACAAAAACTTAAAAGATTTGTTATGTAAGGAACCTTCTATATCTAATACACCATATGCTTTACCATTTTCAACAGGAACGAATAGTTGTGGATCATGTAAAGCTTGTCCCTATATAAACAAAGATACTGTCTTTACACATCCTGTTACCCATAAAGTGTTTCACTTTAAAGGAAGAGCAACCTGTCGTACTACCAACGTAGTATACCTAGCAGACTGTTGTCAATGCCAAGGTTTTTATGTAGGCAAGACAAATAGCATGTTTAAAACAAGGATTCTTCAGCATCTTTCCAGCATAAGGAATAATGATGAAAGAAATGCATTATGTAAGCATGTGTCTTCATTTCCCACACACACATTTAAGTTTAGGGTCATTGCTAATGTCAGGCCTAGCACCAGGGGGGGGGGTGATATCATGCTTCAAACAGAAACAATAGAAACTAAATGGATAGCCAATCTAATGGCCAATAGGAAGCCTGGGTTGAATGAATTCATACCTATTAAGCCTATTTTGAAAAATAGGCGGGTATTTCACTAAATGTGTTTGCCATTTTGTTGAACATGATTGGCTTTTTATGTGTATATAAGCTAACCATTTTATTCATTTTATTTATCTGAAGAAGGGTTATCCTGAAAGCGCTTATCCTGTGATTTTAAGAATAAAGAAGATTTATAAGCTGTCAGCAGTGTCCAACCTTGCTTTGTTTTTCTTCCTACTTTACCTGCTTGGGTTGGACTTTGGCGTCTTACTGGATATTTGTATATTTATTTAACCAATAAATTGCAACTATCATTATTGGAAATTTCACAGTACTATTTTTGAATAGGGGATATCCCAAATTTTTATGTGATGAGATCAGAAATGAGATACAATCTAAAAGGGATGGAGGTTTTTATGTACCCATCCTGAAAAATAAGAATTATCTCTTTATTGGTACATGTGAACTTGGGACCAACAATATACAATTCAAAGAACACTTTCTGTACGTTTTGACTTATAATGCTGACGCTGAGTACATCATGAAGTTGATTGAGAAGAATTGGGCAGCTTTTTCTAAACTTAATGAATTTTCAGAACTAGCCAAGCGTAAACTTAAGTTTATTTTCAGGAAGGACAAGACTATGAAGGACATCTTTGAAAATAGTGCTAGGTCAAACATTAATCTTTCCAATAAAAACTTGGGTAATTATAAATGTGGGAGATGCTTGACATGTAAACACATTTTAACAACAGGGAAGGACTGTATGATCAATTATAAACGCATTGAGTTTAAGGGGCATTTTGATTGTTACTCTACAAATGTCATTTATGTTGCCAAATGTCAGTTGTGTATGGCATTTTATGTAGGAAAAACGTGCAGACTGTTTAGGGAGAGAATTAATGAACACTTGTTGGATATAAGACATCAGAAGGACACTAATGTATTAGCTAGGCATGTTATGGCCCACAATAACCATTTTTTCAAGTTTTTTGTTATTCAGCAACTGGTCAAGGACAAACAGGGTAGAGTTATTGATTGCCATCTTGATGTTTGTGAATTGAAATGGCAACTTAGATTACATGCTTATTACTACCCCGGGTTGAATGAATTCATTTCTTTAAAGCCCTTACTAAAGCTTAAACAATTGACAGGTTGACGCTAATTTTTACAGTGAATAGATATCTACAAGTCACCATTAGTATTATCACATATACATTTTTTCTAGTTTTTAAATGCATACATTTTGTCACATACACAATTTTAGTAGACCAGTAACCTTTTATTGGTTTTTATTGGGTACACATTCTTTATTATTGTTTATTATTATATTTTGGCAAAATGTAGATTAATTAATTTTGTGTATATGTATTTATGTGTTTTTTTTCTTACTGATTGTGTAATTGATTAATTTTTAATTTCAGTTAATTATGTGGGTGTGTATATATATTCCATCACACTCTGATGAAGTCATTTGGACGAAACCTAGGTCAGTTGTGGTGGAGTTCTTGTGGATCTTTGTAATAAAGTACCTTTTGGAGAGCCTCAGCCTCTGTAGATTATTCTAGTTTTCGTGCTCAGGAATATTCTTTCACGAGTCCACCCCAAATTTTTGGTAGCTGGGGACTCTGCACCATCTTGTCAAGGATAAAATGAAGATTGACAACATCAGCTAAAGAAGTTATGTACTCACCATAATGTTCCATCTGTGTTGTCTATCTTCATTTATCCTTGACTTCCCTCCTTCCATCCCCTGACCTTTACAATTTGTTGGTGGAGTGGATCATATATCCTTGAATTATTATGATTGTTCAAACACCGTATATAAGGCTTCCATCTGGCTTACTCCCTGTATGTGTGTGTGTGTGTGTGTGTGTATATATATATATATATATATATAAAATTTTATTTTATTTCATTTTACATTTGTTAACCGGGCTAGTCTAGCTGGATATATGTCCATTTTCAGTAGAGGCCCGGGGAGAAAAGCTCCACAGATACTAAATTACAAGGAGACAAATTATAAAATAAATTCAGTACAAAAAGAATATACGTTTAGTAACACAAAAAAACAAAATTCCTAAGGAACACACTCAAAATATAATTATTCAGTAAAACATTACAAAACATCAAGATTAGCAACATATATTTGATAATCCGTTGGAGAGAAAAAAGTAGAATGGGAGAATCAGAAGGGAATTACAGAAGAAATACAAAGGCAGAAGAGAGAAAGAGGCAATAGTGTAGAGTGGAAAAGAGTATTGTGATGAAAAAGAGGAGGGGGGAGAGAAAAAGGAGGAGAGGGTAGGAGCATAGGAGGAGAGTAGCAGGGCAATAGGAAGAAGGAATAAGTAAAGTAAATAAGTATAGTGTAAAGATACTAGTAGTGTAGGGGGAAAGAAGATCAGTCAGGAGTCCTGCAGGAGCAGAGCCAGTGATTTTGGAAGTACAATTTGATTTTTTGTTTGAAGAGTGGTAAGGAGGGGATTAGAGTGATATCAGTGGGTAGCTGATTCCATATCCTTCCTACAGTATTAGTGAACAGAGAGTCACCAGCTAAGTTATGGGACTTTACTGATTTGGTCATGAGTTTAGGTGATCGAAGGGAGGTAAGATTATTGTAAGGGATTAAAAGTTGAGAAAGTATAGGGGTGTTATAAGGTTGGTACAGTATCTTGTGAGCAATGGTAAGTTGGGAGATCAAAAGACAGTTTTGTAGCTCCAGCCAGCCTAGGAGTTTTAGGTTTTGACAGTGATGTGTTCTGAAAGGGTTACTGGTGGCAAAGCGGGCAATGCTATTGTAACAAGTTGCTAGTTTATTTAGGTTGGCCTTCTTAAGGTTAGTGAAGATAGGTGAGGCATAAAAGAGGGTAGAAATAAGATGGGAGTGGGCAATGGTAGCTCTGGTAGAAGGTGTGAGAAAAGGTTTGATACGGTATAATGATCCAATTTTTTTATTAACAGTTTTGATGATGTTATTGATGTGTTGATCGAAAGTGAGATTGTTATTGATGGTTATTCCTAGCAGTTTAGTTGATGTGTCAGGAGAGATAACAGTGGTGTCATTGGATAAAATGTTGAAGTTTAATGGGGAGCCTCGAGTGGTAGGAGTGAAAAGGAGAAGTTTTGTTTTTTTAGCATTGAGGAGGAGGTGCTGTCTAGTGAACCAAGTTTCTACAGTGTTGAAGGTGGTTTGAGTTAGAGTGAGTAGCTCTGATGAGGTAGATGCTGAGCAAATAATCATGGAGTCGTCAGCATATTGGATGCAGGTAGCTTGTGGGATGATAGTGTTGAGATCGTTTATGTAAAGGGAGAAGAGAAGTGGACCGAGAATAGAGCCCTGTGGGACTCCAATAGAAACAGGCAGTAGTGAAGAGATATGATTGTCCCAAAGAACGGCTTGATGCCTGTTGCTTAGATAAGATGTAAACCATTTAATAGCCAGGTTATCAAAAGAGAGTGATTTAAGGATGTTAATAAGGGAAGAGTGGTTCACCATGTCAAAAGCTTTAGAGAGGTCAATGAATAGAGCAGAGGAGAGAAGATTTGAGTTGTGATAGTTGTTGATAGTATCAATGAAGGAAAGGAGGGCAGTGGAGGTGCTATGGTGGGGTCTAAAGCCATGTTGACAGTTGGCTATTATGTTGTGTGCAGAGAGATATTGTATGAGTTGCTGGTGGATGCATTTCTCCATGATCTTAGCTAGTGGAGAGAGAAGGGCAATAGGTCTAAAGTTAGTATACTCAATAGAGTTACCACCTTTGTGTAGTGGGATGATATGAGATATTTTCCATATATCTGGTATGGTTCCCTCTTGGATAGTCCTATTAATGAGTATCGATATAGGGTATGCAATCTGCTTAGCAGCCTTTTGAAGAAAGAGAGAGGGGAGTTTGTCAGCAGAGGGGGTACAGGGTTTCAGTTTAAGAATAAGCTTGTAGATGAAGGAGGTAGAGATAGGATGAAGAGTGAAGTTATGGGGGGAATCAACATGATTATCTGGAGGGTAAAAGTTAATGGTGTTCGTTTGTTTAGCAAGTGATTGGATGGTATCAATAAAAAAGGTGTTAAAGGTGTTTGCAGTATGGCTAGGAGTTCCTGGGTCTGTGTTTATTGGGGAGGGTGTTTTAGCTGTACCAGGTGAAAGGAGTTTGTTGATTGAAGACCAGAATTGTTTGGGTTTATATAAATGGGTTTCCTGAAGTTCACAGTAGTAGTTCTTTTTGTCTGAGATAATAGCTTTCTTTGTAAGATTTCTAAGTCGGCAAAAGTGAAGAAAATCAGAGGTGGTTCTATGGTGTCTCCATTTGGCCCAAATTTTATTGTTGCTATGAATTAATTTCTTTGTTTCCTTTGTGAGCCAAGGGGCTATATTAGATTTCATTCTAATAGATCGTGCAGGGGCATGTTTATCTAAAATTGAAAGGAAGGTTGAGTTAAAGAATGATACTGCTTCATTTAGAGGAAGTGATTTCATGAGGTTCCAGTTGCATGTTTTGAGATCATTTTGAAATAAGTCACTATTAAAGTTTTTGGTTGAGCGTATTATTCTAATGTTAGGGAGGTTTTGATAGTCAATCTTTTCTCTAGAGATATAGGTTAGGCAGTGGTCACTGAGGTCATCAGGCATAGTTCCTACTTTGTATGAGACATTAACTTTGTTTATAAGTATCCAGTCTAAGATACTCTGTTTCTTATTTGGTTTATTTAGCCTTGTTGTAGTGGTAATGGATTGAGTAAAACCATGTAGGTTTATATGACTGGAGGGATTTTCACTATTAATAGTATTCCAATCTATATTAAAGTCACCCAGAATAATAGTTTCTTGGGGGTAGTTAGTGGAAACCCAGCTAAGGAAGTCTTCTAAGATTTGTATGTTTGTGCCAGGTGGTATGTACATACAGATGATGTAAAGAGCTTTTTGAGTATTTAACTGAAGTTTAACTATGATGGCTTCAGCACTGGAATCCAGGGTTGGGCAGGTTGGGAGGGTGGAGATGCTAAGATGGTTCTTAAATAAAATTGCCACGCCACCACCTTTACGTTTAGTACGATCAAGCCTATATAAATTATAGCCTTGGGGTATAATCTCAGTGTCTTTGGTGGTTGGCTTTAGCCAGGTCTCTGAGAGGCACAGAATATCAAAGTGGTGAATGTCTAACAGGGCATGTAAGTAGGGTACTTTGTTATTTACACTTTGTATATTTAGATGACCTATGAGTAGGGTGTTATTGAAGTTGGGGTTAGATACTTGAGGGGAGGGATTTGATGGGCTTGGGTTGGGGTGAATATCACCGTCTTGTAATGTAGGAGAATTATGTCTGTGTGTCAGGCTGCTTTTAAGAAGGGTTATTTGTTTCATTTTTTATCAGGGGGTAAGGCATAAGTTAGATGGTAGTGCCTATGGAATTTGGGAAGGTGATAACTAGGGGTGGAGGTTGAATTTAAGAAAGAGGAAAGAGAAGTATGGAAGATAGATGTATGTTTATTTATAAAGTCTGGTTGGTTTTTAAGTGGGTTTTCAAAGAAGGTAAGAAGAATAAAGGGAGGTAGAGAATAGTACTAAGAATATAACCATGGTTGGTAAGTATGGAGCCATATGTAGAAGAGGTGAGGTAAGGGAAGTTTTAAAGTAAAAAGAGGAAGAGAGGATAAGAGAGGTAGAGTTAAAGGTATAAGGCAGAACAGGAGAGAAGGAAAGTAATAATAGCTGGATATGTAGGGGTGTGAAAGGAGAATGCAAAGTATAGGTGTAGGTGTTGAGAGTAGAAGCTTATGAGAAGAAGGTTAAATGAGGTAGAGGAGAGAAGCTAGTAATAGGGGAGTAGGTTGGTCTAGCAGTGGATAAGGTAAGGGGGGAAGAGTGTGTGTAGAAGGGAGGGTTTGAGTTTTTGGTGGGAAAGAGCAGGATTGGTTGTAAGAGTAAGGGGGTGTGGTTAGGGAAGTATAAGGTTAGGACCCCTGGGGTGGGTGGGAATTGGGGGTAGGGAGGGGAGTGGAGTGAGCCCGCAGGGCGAACGGAGCGGGATACACAGAATCCAGAGAGGAAGGAAAAAGTAACAGAGGAAGTAAGCAAGTAGAAGGCTTGAGATAGTAAATGTAAGGGGGAGTGGGTCACAGAGCACTACAGAGATAGAAAGGAATGGAGTGAGAAGGTGAAGGAAGGGAGAATATGGAAAGGAATAATCAGTACTGTAGGTCTAGATGTGTACAGAGTGACACCTAGTGGACAGAGAGGCAAGGTGCAGAGGAGAGTCACAAGGTTCTGGGGCAGGAAAGAAAAAACAACATATACTACTGGGAGGGGGGAGTACAGGCTAAGTAAAGCAGTAGGATAAGGTAGCGGAAGAAATAAACAGAGTAAGGAGTGAGGGGGCTGCTGCTGGCAAGCTTAGCTGGGAGCAATACAGAAACCACACAGATATAAATGGGCAAAGACCACAACCAAATTAAGTAGACATACTCTCTTAAAACCTGAGGTAGTAAGTTTGTAGAAGAGTGCAGGGGTCCAGAGCTTTTCAAAGGTAGTGGGCAGAAAGTACCCTCGTAGAGTAGGGAAGAGTTTCGCCCAGGCAAACAGTCACTGGGTAAGGCAGGAGAATTAGCTGGAACAGGAGAGAAAAGAGGGAGATAATAAAATAAAAGTAAGTAAAAATGCAGTACATTCAAAATGAAGCTGTAACCAAATGCACAGATACAGTGATCAAATCCACTGTTCCATCAAATAACACATTATAACAGTGTAAGTCAGGCAAGAAAATAAGCATTTAGGCAATGCACATTATATAGCATACTCAGTTGAGGATTGTATCAGTTAAAAACATATGCATATCCACAAGAAGAGAGTAGCAGCAGTTTGGTTAAAACACCAGGTAAAATTTACAGTCTTTAAATATTGTATACAGTGTAATTGAAGCACAAGGTATTCCATCTAAAGGTAAAAAGAAAACAAGGGCAAGCACATTGCTCCGTAGTGTAGTGTAGAGAAGAGTGTCGAGTGTAGGGAGGCCCAGATGCAAGTATGACCCAATGCAAGTCTGCACGTGTAAGGCCACTTCCTATACAATTGTCGAGTGTAGGGAGGCCCAGGTGCAAGTATGACCCACGGCCAGTCTGCACGTGTGCGGCCACTTCCTATATAAAATATAGGTCTACTTCACAAACCCTCACTTACCGGACTTTTCAAAGTCTGAGATGAGAAAAAAACAAAACTCCAGAAGACCGACCGCTCAGAACACTAACATTTCACTACAGGTAAGTAACTGCTTGGTCAACCCAGCAAACAAACCAAAGGAAAGAAAACCCACCTCCCCCAAACTAAATATACCAACTCCAAGATCGCACTACTGCAGAGGAAAGGGGCAAAGCTCAACATGCTGGCCAAGTGGTTAGTTACCTGTAGTGAAATATCAGTGGTCAGTCTTAGAGTTTCGGTTTTTTTTTGTCTGTCTTCTGAAAGTAGAGTAAGTGAGCTTTCGGGTTTCTGAAGGGGACCCATATACACAGCTGGCCTTTCTTCCAGTCATATAAAGAAAATGTTAACTAAACAGCCTTTGTCACTATAGTAGCTTAGCTGTTTGCCTCAACCTAAGGTGGGTGAGGCTGCTGTAGTCAAAGCTGGTTCCTCAGACCATTCATTGTTTTCCTTGGATCCTTCTGGTGTCCATACAGCCACCATGGACCAAGGGTTGGCCATGTCCTCTGTGGTTATCCCCTCAGTAGGCAAGGGAGAACAGTTCATGTCAGTCTTGGGAGAAGGGGCAGGGAAGGTGGCCCTGCTTAGCCAAAATGTTGTGTTCATCCCTGGTGAAACTGCTGATAATACTAATAATCCTATTTGTCCAACTGCTCCTGTCAAAACAGTTATCTGTACAAGTTTCATTGGACAAGAGTAGTTTGTCTGGCTCAGGGTCTTGTATTGTTGGCTACTGACCATTTATCGGGTGGTTTCTGGTAAAAGAAAAAGGGAGTCCTCTTTTTCTGAAGGCATTCAAGAAATTGAATCTGGAGAGGAATGTGATGGGTCAGACACAGGTTATTCTCCTCGGATATCAGTTTCAGACTCTGAGGGAGCATGTTTTCTGAATCTCCCTGTCCAGGGGTTCTCTTTCTCTGAAGATTATTTCCAGAATGTGCCAGTGTTTTCAGACGGAGATCACTGAGGTTTCTAAGGCCCTCAGAAAATACAGTGAGTTGTTACAATTGCAATTCCTAGAACCTCCTCCCATCTCCTACTGCTGTCAGCATCAGAGGATATATTTGTGACAGCTTGTGATTTCCCTGACAGCCGCCCTGCTATACATCCCACTCATAGCCAGGGAATTGTTATGGCTAGGCTTGTATAGGCCCTAGGGCTGATAGCCTAGTACCAACCTATGAACCTATAAGCTGTCCAGATTTCTGCCTCCCATTTTTGGTCTATTTGTTTAAAATAATGTAGCTTTCTGGCAAGTTATAGAAGGTTGAAGACACTAAATAATGAGTTTAGTTTCAAATGTCATATCCTTCAGAAGATTAGTGATAACGCATAACCTGTTCTAATAACTTTGAGAGCAATACTTCAACTCTATTTTGCCCCCCCCCCCCCCCACACACACACACACACACACACACACTACTTTTGGCTTTGTCCAGATTTTATGCACTAAAAGATTGAGAGATGTGTTTCTGTACCTAAAAAGTGAAACAAAATGTGCAAGGTTTTGTCTTTCAAAATGTTTATACACGCATCCCAAATCTGACACAGCCTTAGTGAAACCAGTTGCTACCATTTTCATTCTAATCCTTCCTCTTCAGACAAAGATGGTAAAACAATTGATAAGTTTGCAGGGGAAATGTATGCTTCTGCAACTTTAATTTTTAGCGTTTTGTCAGGCTCATATTGTTAAGGCTTATTCTGATTAACTGAAAGTATGAGGAATACTTTATCTGTAGTTCCTTTGTGAGAAAAAATCTTATCTGATGTCAATTTTCATTCATTCCTCAACATATGGGTTCGGATCCGACCTGGCTGTTGCTCCAGCTCATGGAGACCAATAAACTATTGATCGCCTTTCCACCCACAATGCACCAAGCCTAACTCCCTTCAGATATCATTTGCCACTTTCATGACCAGACATGGTTGACAACTGCTCTCAGGCATTGGTGTAAAAGATAAGATTTTTACTAATAAAATTTATCATTAATTGTTTTCTGTTGGTAGACTTTACCCTATCTAACAACTTGCTTGTTTCTTTAAACTGAATTCAGTCCAAACCATGTAAATGAGCTCAAAGCGAAAAGTAATCCAAGTACAAACAAAAATGTTTGAGCTCAATGCCAGTATAAAATTGTGCATGAAATTAAACATGGAAGCAGCTATCTATTTAAAAGTTCAGGCAAGTATTACATTAACCAATCACATTCTAGCAAAAACAATTTTTCAGTTGCACTAAAGTATAACATAATGCTATTCATGGTTTACAAAATAAATTATAAAATCCTAAAAACAGTGTATAGATATAGCAATATATATGTAATATTCTTCTTTGTTTCTTTTAGTAAGGGTATTATACTAACCGCAGAGTTTAAACCAGGGGGAGCATCAGCATTCGTTGTTATAATCCAATTTTGTTTATGTGTAGCGCTTTAAATCACTACATCTTTTGTTCTTTAATACTTTTATGACTCTAAATTTAAACTTATGCATAATGCCCTTTTCTTTCACATGTTTTGCAAGAGACCTGGTATCTGCCCTTCTCCTAATGTCAAAAAATACTATGTCTTTCAATCTATGGTTGCACTTAACTACATAAAAGCTGCTACATTCTGTGCAAGTGGCAAGGTATATTATTTATATTTTCAGAAATACAATTTGTATAACGTGTGTTTTTAAGTATTCTTCCACTACTTGGATGGATAAATTCAGTGTTAAAATATATTTACAGCAACTACAATTGTGGCACAGAAACATGCTTTTCTTATTCATAATAGGAATTTTTATGGGGAGATCTCATCCCCCGGTAGCACAGTTTTTGCTTCAGATTTTGACAGTTCTTATAACTGAACCGAGGTCCAGTACTCTGTATTCTATCCATTCCTGGATGCGTATGTAAAATATCCCAGTTATTTCTAATCACGTTAATCATATCATTAGTTTTAGTAATATAGAGAATTAAGTATCTAAAGCTTTCATTATTATTTAAATGTCTGTTTACATCAGTACTTTCAGTATTGGATGTTTCTTTAAAGAAATATGGCTTAGCTATACCATTGCGCTCAAAGAATTTCATGTGAAATGTGATTTAAAATAGATGGATTTTATGCTCTGTCTTGAAACTCTCTAATCATCTCCTGCATTTGTTCATTACAAATCATAACATTCATATTGACTACTTTCCCATAGCAATTGGCTCTTGGCATACCCTTTTAAATGTATGCCTCAAGTGCATACTGTCTGTGGAGCAAGCGATTCACATGTACTTCCTTTTTATAAATACTAGTTTCCACAGCCATACCATTCTTGTAAGTTCTCACATCTAAGAAATTAATTTCTTTGAGTACATTATCTTAAATTATAAGAAATCAGTTGTATGGTCTAAATAGTCAACAAACTCAAGTTGTATATTCACATTTCATTGCCATACCAGAAAAATATCATCTACAAACAAATTATAATAAAACATATTCTATTTGTAAATACATCTAGGAATATATACGTAGTTATGTTCATCTATCTGTTGCAATATTTGGATAAAGATTAGCGATGGAGGTACCCATAGCAACCTCTGATGTCCTATTCTGTTGCAGTATTCTTTACATGAGGGAGTTGCCCGCCTAAGTGACCCAATGTAAGCCAGTATATCAGTCTTTTACTACCATGAGGTGCATGGTACATCTGACATAGGCTGCTATAGGACGTAGGCCATAAAAGTGATGTATGCGCACATGATCCTCAGGACTTTTGCTGCCAGTTGGATAGTCAGTTCCGGATGTCGCTCTGCTGCTGGAATTGTTTTCTTCAGTAAAGGTAAGTGCCCTGTCAGGGAACCTTTTTGTCTTTTGCTGCTATTTTTTCTTGGTTGAAAGTTAGTCATACAAGAAGGGGAAGTGAGTGTTGAAGGCAGATTCCACGCAAGGACAGCCACTCCTAGTGACTTTTTTTTGTTTTGCCCCCCACCACAACCATAAAAAACTGTTCTGTCAGTCTTCTGTGCCTAAAACCCTTCTTAGTTTGACTTTCATCCCTTATGATTTACTTAGAGAACCAAAGTCTGAAAATGTTAGCTAAAAGCATGATGGATGGTTCCTGGGACATGACTGAGCATACCAAGCAGAAGGCCAAAAACCTAGGCCCGAATCAGAAGCTCCGTAACTCCTTGCGACCATCTCTCCAGAGGTACATGATAGCCCAGAGACACTGTTTCGGATCCAAATACACAGGCTGAGCCAGTGTTACAGGCCACGTTAGAGCTGGACACCAGCACATCCAGAGAGGCCTTACAGACATTGGGCCCTGATGTCCAGGGGGAACCAAAGCTCATCTTATCAGAAGGACTTAGAGGAATCACTCAGATTATAGTGAGGGAAGATGTCAATTCAGATTTGCTAGAATGTAGGCCAACGGACGGTCCTCCCTCTTTACATCGGATGGACACTCCTGCTAACAAAAGTAGAAAACCAAACATTCCTCACCTCTTCCATACGCTCAGAAAGAGTGGCAAAATTCTGCCCAGGGCTTGTTCAAGGCCTACCTCCAGGTCCCCTCTCCCTCCTCTCTCTTGGCCTACCTTCCCCCAAAAAGGGGTCAGATCAACAGCTGCTTCAGATCCCTTCCCCCTAAGACTATGCTTCCCCTGAGGAAGACTCCAGTGGAATCAACTCCTTTGGAGGAGATTTCTTTTGGAGAAACCCTCTCAAAAATGAGAGCGCACTTTAAATGGGACAGTTCTCAAATGTCTGAGGTCCAAAAGAGATACTACAACCTCCTCCAGGTGGAGACCCCAGCCCTTCAACTATCCCTTTGGTTATCCCTGCCTTTCTGGGTGCCTTTGCCTCCACATCCCTGACTCACAGCATCAGGCTCATAAGAAGCCAGATAGATATAAAGTGATCCAGGACTGTAATTACCTTTTTAAAGCCCCTGTGGCAGACCCTTCTGTTATCTCTCTGTAGCCTCTGATAAGGTCTCCAGATCCATTCATTCCACTTCTCTTCTCCCTATGGACAAGGACAGTAGGCAACTTGAGAGGTTGGGGAAGAAAATCTCCATCTCAGCAACTTTAGCCTTCAGGGCTTTGAATTACCAGACTGACATGACTAAGTACTCCATGGAACTCATGGCTCAGTTGTCCAAGATATTATCTGACATGTCAGATTCAGAGAATAAAGCCTTGGCATCTTCTCTTATTGCTGCATCCTCTCAGGTGGTACGACACTCCTAGCAAATGTAGCTATGATGCAGTTGAGGCTACCTCCATAGCTGCAGCTTCATCCTTAGCATTAAGAAAGTTCACTTGGTTGAGGCTGCAACCCTTCCCCGAGTAGATCAAGGTGAATCCCCTGGATGATCCCTTTGACAACTCGGCCTTATTTGGTAAACCATTTGCTGAACTTTTCAAGCCCCTGCAGGAAAAGAGCAAGGAGTTAAAAGACCTTAAACATATTCTTGTCTTTTCAGCTCCTACATTTCACAGGAACTATCCTGGAAAACAGGTCTTCATCTGCAGTCAATCCCAGACCCCCCCAAACCAAGCCCACTAAGGGGACCAAGAAAAGCATCACTTCTCAGCATCTTCAGCTGCTTCTCATGTGACTAAGCAGCCCTTTCCTGATGGAACAGGCTCTTTGTCCTGACTCCTCAGGATTACCTTGCAACATCCCCCCCCTATGCCTACTCCCTGTCCATTCCCACTTGGGAATATATAACTCCAGATGCCTGGGTCCTGTGCATCATCATACATGGGAACTTTATGGTTTGGAAAATTGTGCCCCCCCCCCCTTTCAAGGGGTATCCCTCAACCTCCAGCAGACCAGAAACCTCTCCCTCCCCCCAAATATTGGAAAACCTGTTAGAACAGGGTACAATACCAAGAAGGAAGAGGTTTCTATTCCGCATGTTTCTAGTTCCCAGGAAGGAAGGGCCATGGAGACCCATCCTAGACCTTTTTTTTTCTCAACACCTTCCTAAAGGTACCTTGCTTCAAAATGCTAACTCTTCAGACCATCTTTCCTCTCCTCCCACATGCCTACATACATATTCCCATTCATCCTAAATTTAGGAAATATCTACATTTCTCTGTGGGATCCTGGCACTTTCAGTTCTCTGCCTTGCCTTTTGATCTTTCTACAGCCCCAAGAGTCTTTACAAAATGTTTAGATCCAGTGCTTGCTTTCTGCAGACTCCAAGGCATTCAGAACTTCTCTTACCTGAACAATCTCCTGCTCTAGGCCAACACCCTGGAGGAATTTGGGAGCAACCTCCACTCAGCCATGTCCATCCTGCAACTCCTAGGATTCACTATCAACTTCAACAAATCCATCCTCATCCAATCTCAACAGCATATAATTCTAGGGTGCAGATTCCAAACAGACAAAACTATAGTGTCTCTTGTACCTCAAAAGGCTCAGGAGCTCTGTCAAACCTTCTCAGAGATCCTTCCCCAAAACCATTTGGCAGCAAGACAATTCCTCAGAATTCTAGGACTGATGGCCTCCACCATTACCATGCTGTCCATGGGCCAGGTTCCACATGAGGAAATTCTAATGGTTCCTGAAATCATTGAGGTCACAACATGCCCACCCACTGGAATTTCCTATCCCACTACTACCTTGTCTGAAGAAAGAGCTCCGGTGGTGGATACAGTAACTGTCCATGAATCCAGGATTCACCATTTACCCATTGCCTCCAACCAGGACCTGTACACAGATGCTTCGGATACAGGTTGGGGAGCAGATCTGGGCCAACACATGGTTCAAGGACAGTGGGCCCTCTCTCAGGGCAAGGACCACATAAATGCAAAAGAGACAAAGGCCCTCATCCTAGCCTTTTAGTCCTTCCAGCTTCTGCTGATGCCAAGATGGCTGTGAATCTATACAGACAACTATGACTGTTCTGTCATATGTAAACAAGCAGGGGGGACAATATCCTACCTCCTATGCAGATTAACCTTGCAAGTTTGGGAACTATCACTCCAACTTCAAATTTCTCTGCAGGCAGCCTACATCCCTTACAGTCAGAACTCTGTGGCAGACACACTGAGCAGATCCACAACACAGGACCACGAATGGATGCTTTACAGGGATGTGTTCCTGGACTTAGTCCACCAGTGGGGTATTCCTCAGACTTGTTTGCCTCCCCTCTGAACAAACAACTTCCAAAATTTTGTGCCAGAGAGCCACAACCTTAGGCATGGAAAGTAGATGCCCTATCAATTTCATGGAAGGGAAAGTTTCTTGATGTATTCCTTCCCCTACCACTCATTCCAAAAGTCCTGCTGAAGATTCAACAGGACAGACCGAAAATATTGCTGGTGACTACCTATTGGCCAAGACAGTACTGGTTCTACCTTCTGCACCTAGACAAGGGCAATCATCAAAAGGTACCTCACAGAGTGGACTTAGAACAATGGCTCCGTCATCCACCCACACCTGGAAACAACTGACCCTGTGGGCGACTCACAACTGGAAACTTTTCAACTGACCTTGTGGGTGATTAGAGCCCTGATGCCCTTTAGGCACATTTTCTCTAAGGGAGTGCTTCAAGTCCTGCAGGAGGCCAGGAAACCCAATATGAGGAAATCTTATTTTTCCAAATGTAAGAGGTTTTCTATTTGGTATCTTGCTAGAAACCTGGACCCTCTTACGGTGGATCTCCCTTTGGTTATTTCATTTTTTTTTTTTTTTTACTTTCTCCATATCTTTTGGGTTTTCTAATACCATGAATGGAATGGACCCCATTCTTAAGTCAAAGTAGGATTAAAGTTCATGAAATTAGTATCGTTTCAATCATTGATGTCAGTCATTAGTGCTCTTCGCAGCACTCACGATGTGCCCAGTAGTGACTCCTCCTGCACTTCGTATGGAGTTGCATGTATTGGTAGCATATCTAAATATGATTCTAATTTTTTTTTTTTTTTTTTTTAATAAGACCCGTTGCTCCTACTACTGTTGGAACTCTCTGGGTATCTTTCTTCCACATTGCTCTCATTTCTGCCTTCAAATCCTGATATTTTATGACTGTCTCTCTCTATGCAAGACACTGTAGTCAGTGGGTGTGGCAATTTCAGTGATCAGTGCTACTCTTGTCTTCTTTTCTTGGACCACTATATCCAATTTTCTATCATCTATCTTTTGAACTGTTGCTAATAGATGATCCCATGTGATATAAACTTAATTTTCTATGATGCTTTGTATAGCACTTTTCCAGTGTTTTTCGGCCACTTCAGTACCATATGGTTTGCATAATCCCCAGTGCAACAGTCTCTCCACATTTTTATGCCTCTCAGTATACAGTTCTTCTGCCATTAGTATGTCGCAGCCAGCACCAAGGTGTACAACTGTTTCCAATTTAGTTTTACAAAACCTACATTTGTCTGTTTCTCCCACATGTTCAATGGACTTTATAAACCGTGTATGCAGCCCCACTATCTTGGGCTGCCAATATTAACCCTTCATCTCTTGGTTTGAATTTGCCTCTCCTTAACCATTCCTGTGTTCATTCCTGATCAACATGAGGTTCTTACAGAAGTTTTCTATACTTGTGTGATGGCTGCCAGCCTAGTCAAATAGAATTTGGTACGTAATTCTGTCATTTGTAAATATAAACGTTGAAATACAGGTTTGTTTTCTTAAATTAAAAAATATGCTGTGAAATGTTGAACTTAAAACAATGTAGCAACATTGCCCTCTGCTGTAAAGAAAGCTAAGTCAAGCATTTCTTGTCTGTCCTTTGAAATTATTTCATGACTGTCTGATGTTTACAATTCGTCTCCTGCCGGGCTAGATGAAGGTTTTCTGTCTATTGTTTTAAGGCTAAAGTTAATGACCAGAATTTACATGTGGAATTTCCTTTATTGCTCTGGTTTCTGTGTAGGTGTAAAATAATGTAAATGCAGATGTTCTTCATCTCACATTGCTGCAGTCCTTACACTTGGGTAGTCC
Source organism: Protopterus annectens (assembly GCF_019279795.1). Classification (NCBI taxonomy): domain Eukaryota; kingdom Metazoa; phylum Chordata; order Ceratodontiformes; family Protopteridae; genus Protopterus; species Protopterus annectens. The sequence continues at coordinate 1,567,573,369 of NC_056732.1, forward strand.
GCTGTCCTCGGTCGGCCCGAATATCAAAGTATAAGGCTGACGTCGGTCAAGGCGCATTTGACTGACATCAGGACGTCAGGGTACAAATGCACATGACCGACGTCATATCCTCAGTCTTTTTTGCCGCATGGTCCGATGCAGAAGCAGCATTGCAAGTGCCGGTTGGCGTTCTGAGATTATTCGATTTCGAAGTTTCAGACCGAGTTCAAAGTTGGCTAAGTACCCCGTTGGGGAATATTTTAGTTTTTTCTTGCCTCAGTGATTTACGGATGTCAGAAAAAGTCAATAATTGCATTTCTTGTGGGAAACAGATACCGCATAGAGATTATCATACTTTGTGTATTCCTTGCTTAGGGCCTGAGCACGACGTTGTTGGCTGTTGCTCTTGTGCTAGATTCAATAAACGCACTATAAAGAGAAGGTTGGATTGTGCCAGGTTAGTCTTTGGGAAGCGGTGCAATTATAAAATGCCGTCGGATGCTCCGACGCCCGCTTCTTCTAAGAAGCGCAAGGACAAAGCAGTTAAGCCTAGGCTAGAAGAACCGTCTGTACCGGACGCCGGTTCTTTAGAGGTGTCGGTGGAGCCGGTGGCTCCACCGGAGGTTTCTTTGGGTTCCCAGGGAGAGACTTTATTATTGCAAGATGTGGCCTCTCAGGAGGCAGGTCAGGCTGAAGGGGCTTCTCAGGTTACTATACTCCCCTCCCTTCCTAGGGTGGCTAGGCCCTCTCCTTCTGTTTACAAGGCTTCTCCCAGAGGCAGGCCAAGTTCAGCTTCAGTTGGTGTCACCCCTAGTTCTTCTGGAACTGTGCCCAAGAAGCATATGCTTAAAATGGCAGAAGATTTGATTTCTTTGATTAGGGGTTCTTTACCCCCTCCTGATAAGAGACCTAGGGTGGAGCCTGAGCCTGGGAGCTTTGAGCAGGCTTCGGATGTTTCAGAGTCTTCGGCTGAAGACTTGCAGGAGTATTCTCCTTATTCTGATTCTGATGTGGATGATTCTACTCCTTCTGCTTCTCCTCCTGAGGATTTTTCTTTTTCAGAAACTCTTCATTCTATGAGGGAGCATTTTAAGTGGGAAGGTCAGGGCTTCTCTGATTCCAGGAAAAGGCTTAGAGAATTTTTGTTTTTACCCCAGCATAGGCCTTTGGCTATACCTCCTGTTTTAGATGTGGTGGAAGATGTTTTGCAGAGGCTTCTCTTAATCCTGATTCTTTGCCTCCTGCTCCTGTTAAACCGGATAGATATTACAGGGTGCCTGAAGCTCATAAGTATCCTTTTAAGAGTCCTAGGGCAGACCCAGAAACTGTTAGTCAGGGGCCTAAAGGTGTTAAGGCTTCTGTTGTCAAGAATCCGGTTCCCTCAGACAAAGAGGCCAAGGCTTTGGATAGATGGGGAAAGAAAGTTTATACTTCTTCCACTCTAGCTATGAGGGCTTTGAATTGCCAGTTTCACATGTTAAAATACCAAAACTATCTCCTTTCACAATTGAAGTCTAAGGTTGATGCTCTGGCGGAAGGTATTGATTGTAAAGAGTTGCAAGATTTAGTACATGTTTCTGAACAGGTGGGTAAGCATTCTTTGCAATGTGGTTTTGATGCTGTACAGGCCTCGTCTAGGGTGGCTGCCACTGGGTCAGTTCTTCGCAGGCACGCCTGGCTGAGGGATCAGAATTTATCTGACCATGTTAAATCACGGATTTTAGATGCTCCTTTACAATCTGATGTGTTGTTTGGTTCTCCTGTTGAGACAGTCTTAAAGAAAATGGAAGACAAGGCTAAGTCTATGCAGACTGTTAAAGATTTTTTGCAGGTTCAGCCTCCAAAGTTTAGTAGAAATTGGCCTACTAAGGGGTGGATGTATCCTTCCTATGATTCCCAGTCTAGGGGTAGATCTAGACGTGGCAGGGGCAGAGCTCAGGGCTCTTTCAGGCCTAGAACAGGGAGTTCTCCTGCACAGTCTTCAGGTGAGGGCAGGGGTCAGTCCTTTCATAAACAGACCCAATGACCTACCTTTTCAGCTGCCAGAGCCTTCTCGTCTGGCAGCACCTTTGGGAGGAAGGTTGGCACTTTTCAAAGAAAATTGGAGTTTAATTACCCAAGACAGATGGGTATTGGATATCATACACCACGGTTACGGTTTTATTTCCATACCTTGCCTCCTTTCAAAGGCATGCCAGACGTTCCTCCTCCACAAAGAATAGAGGCTCACAAGCAAATTTCTCTGTTACTCCAAATAGGGGCCATTCAGCCGGTCCCTATGCCAGAAGTGGGCCTAGGATTTTATTCTTGCCTGTTCCTAGTACCAAAGAAAGGGAACACGTGGAGACCAATTTTGGACTTATCTATCCTCAACACTTATCTGGACATTCCCAAGTTCAAAATGTTGACGTTACAGCAGCTTTTACCTCTGCTGGGCAAAGATCATTGGATGGTAACTTTAGATCTCAAGGAGGCTTATCTTCATGTTCCTATCAGACTCAGTTGCAGGAAATATCTGCGTTTTCGAGCTGGGACTTCGCACTATCAGTTCTCTGCATTGCCCTTTGGCTTATCTACTGCGCCCAGAGTGTTCACGAAGGTTCTGGCTCCAGTGATAGCTTTCCTCAGGTTAAAAGGAATACAGATTTATCCATATTTGGACGATTGCCTGATTCTGGCTCAAGAAAGGGACGAGCTTCTTCATCATTTGGGTTATGTGATAGCAGTGCTAAGATGCCTGGGGTATTCTGTGAACGAAATAAAGTCCAGTCTAGTACCCTCTCAAGACATGTGCTTTCTGGGTGTGAGACTGAATACAGCATCCCAGATGGCCTTTTTGACCCCGGACAAACAAAAGAATCTTTCCCTTTACTTTCATCAGTTGTCTCATCAGTCCGGGCTGACTGCAAGGACAGTCCTTCAAGCCTTAGGGTTCATGGCATCTTGTATTCTGGTGCTTCTCAATGCCAAACTGCATATGAGAAAGCTACAATGGTATCTCAAAAATGTATGGACACAGCACTGCCAGGATTTGGACACTGTCATTCAAATAATACCTTGCATTCAAAAGGAATTTTTGTGGTGGGCTCAGGAATGTCACCTAAACAAGGGACTCTCTGTGACCCGGCCAGAGGCGAGTCAGATTCTAACGACAGATGCCTCAGACAAAGCTTGGGGAGCTCATCTGAATGGAAAGTGGATACAAGACAAGTGGCCTGCCAGACTACAACATCTACATATCAACTTGAAAGAGATGTTAGCAGTCCAGTTTGCATTAATAGCCTTCAAGGATTTACTTCTTCCAGGGCAGGTGTTGATTCTAACAGACAACACAACTGTCATGTGGTACATCAACAAGCAAGGCGGAACACATTCTTATCCTCTATGCAGGCAAGCAATGATTTTGTGGGAGACTGCTCTCAGTTTACAGCTAAATCTTCAGGCAAGGTTTCTGCCGGGAGCACAGAACTCCTTAGCAGATGTGTTGAGCAGACAAATTATGGATCCCCACGAGTGGAAATTGGCTCCTCATGTATTTCGGAAATTGACAGTGTCATGGGGAACTCCAGACATAGATCTGTTCGCTTCCCCACTAAACCACCAGGTGCCAAAGTTTTGCACAAAAAGGTTTCATCCCACAGCTTGGAAAGTGGATGCTCTTTCTTTCAATTGGAGCAATCTTCATGTGTATGCCTTTCCGCCTCTGCCTCTCCTTCCAAAGGTACTACTAAAGGCCAGACAAGACAAGCCAAGGATGATTTTGATAGCTCCAGATTGGCCTCGACAGCATTGGTACCCATTGCTGAGGAGCCTCCATGGCCTTTGCCTTCGATTCCACACCTGTTGTCTCAGGAGGACAGTCATTTGCTCAATGTCAAGCTTCACTCTCTGCACCTAACAGCCTGGCATATTCTGTTTTGAACCATTGTGGGCCTCCACTTCCACAACAAGTTTTGAATGTTATTTTGGAAGCCAGAAGGCCTAGTACAAGGAAAGTATACGCAGACAAATAGAAGAGATTTTTATTTTGGAGTGCAGCAAAGGATTTTGATGTTTCTGGGCCTAATTTAAGTGTGGCTCTTCAATATCTTACTGAGTTACTGGACAAAGGTTTGTCCTTCTCTTCTATTAAAGTTCATGCTGCAGCAATTTCGGCTCACTATGATTGTGACCCACTATTGTTTTCTCATCCTTTGTTCAAGCAATTTCTTAGAGGGGCAAAGAATATAAGACCCCCACGAAGAGCTCCTACTCCTGCTTGGGATCTCAATTTTGTGTTGGAGAAACTCACTCTACAACCTTTTGAGCCTGCAGCTACTGCTGAATTAAAGTTTTTATCATGGAAGACTGCTTTTTTGTTGGCTATTACCTCTGCAAGAAGGGTTTCTGAGTTGCAGGCCCTTATGGCAGTTGAGCCTTTCTTGATTTTCCATAAGGATAGGGTATCTTTACGTACTAATCCTTCCTTTATGCCTAAAGTGGTTTCTAGTGTGGCTTTAAACCAAACTATTCATTTGCCTACCTTTTATGCAAATCCCCAAAATAAAGGGGAAAAGATTTTGCACACTTTAGATGTACACAGGCAGTTGCGTTATTATTTGGACAGAACTAAAGGGTTCAGGCAGTCTCAGCAGTTATTTGTTTCTTTTGCTTTGAGTTCTCAGGGCAAGCCTGTGTCAAAACAAACTATTTCTAAGTGGATTGGGTTTTGCATTGCTTTCTGTTATTCCCATCATGGCAAGGAAGTTCCAGCTGGGATTAGGCCTCATTCCACTAGGGCTACTGCCACTTCAACAGCTACTAAGGATATTTTGGAGGCAGCTACTTGGAGTTCAGTGCATACTTTTTCCAGGCATTATCACCTGCCACTTTACTCTAAATCCAGGGCTGGTTTTGCCACTGCTGTTTTGCAGGGCATTTTAGCAGCTCCTGCTTCCTTATAATTTGGCCATCCTCCCTTTCCTCTGCTTTGGGATTCTACCCAAGTGTAAGGACTGCAGCAATGTGAGATGAAGAACATAGTACAGTTTTGTACCTACCATAAATGTAGATGTTCGAAGATCCACATTGCTGCAGTCCAATTTACCCTCCCTCCTTCCCCTCTGTTGTTAGAGGCGGTTGTGTGGGTTGGGTGGTCAATTGGGTGTATATTGTCTATTGTATATATTGTACATATTTTTAGTGCTAGGATGGTTGGTTGTTGGTTTGCTGTCTTTTGGTTTTTGACCTTTATTCTTAGGGTCTTCTGACATCTGGGGCAAGAAAAGACTGAGGATATGACGTCGGTCATGCGCATTTGTACCCTGACGTCCTGATGTCAGTCAAATGCGCCTTGACCGACGTCAGCCTTATACTTTGATATTCGGGCTGACCGAGGACAGCGGACTACCCAAGTGTAAGGACTGCAGCAATGTGGATCTTCGAACATCTACATTTATGGTAGGTACAAAACTGTACTTTTCTGTCAGCCTAGGAACACCAGGAAAGTGTAAAAAATGATGTAATGGGAATCAGGACTGCAATAGCAATTTAAACAGAGAATCAGAAGGCATTAAGCATTTTTCTCTTGATCATCCAACTCACAGCACTGTCTTTCTCATATGTAAGTTATCTTAGACTTGTGTTTTCTTTTAGAAATAGCTAGGAACTAGAAAGATTAGACTGTGTTTTTCTGTGATGTCAGAACTGTACTACTGGTTTATTTTAAGTATTTCTGTGTGATATCTGAACTCTTGACTAGCACTGTGTAGTAAAAAGTATTCTATTGTGGTTTTAGTTATTTATTATTAAATATTTTAAGATCTTTTAACTATGGCTGTTTTGTGTAGTGATAAGTTAAGCTCCGAGTACATTGCATATATATAAGGATCCTGTACCAAGCCACTCTAATAAGCCTTGACTTAGTCACAACTACCAATTGGATAATAATATTGCACAATACTAATTGGACATCCTTTTAAGGGCCTTTGAGTAGCTGATAAGTATTAGTGGGTGGTGGCAAGTGGAACTACCATATAGTCTGGGAGAAAGGGGCACAGCTAGAGAAACTGTGCCACCCTTCCACAGGAGTGTCTGTGTGGTTGTATAAACTCTTCTCAAAGTGGATGTGTGTGTGTGTGTGTGTGCCAGCCAGCTACTTGGGCAGGGACACGAAGCACTGGTTGGACAGAGGGTGCTAGAGGTTTTAGCTTGCCCACTAAGCTGAGATCTGGACCCTATAGCTGTGCCAGTGGGGAGTCTTATTGGGGACTTGGAGAGCAAGGGAGTGACCAGCCCCGGACTGACTGTGATCTCTGTGTGCTCTTAAGGGAAATTGCACTTTACTGTGTGTATTTGTTATCCTTTCCTCGTATATGAGACACCCTCTCTGGTGTTAGTGGAGAGGATTGAGGCTCCTTGATTACTGGGCCAGGGCATGAGCGTCACAACTTGCAACTATATTTATACTTTTTCCACATTTTTTGCCTTCTCATCTGATCCTTCACCTTATATTTTTCTATTGTTTTTTGGCACATTCAGTTGCTGCCCGGTTTTTATCTACTGGTTTGATTTCCATTCCTGCTTGACGCCAATAAGCCTCTGCTAGATTAAGCAGAGAAGTCATCTTCGATTTATTCTCCTCATGTTTCAAAACTTTGACTATGTTTGGGTCTTGTGGGGTCAGCAGATGTGTGGAATCCCACAATTGTAGATCTATGCATATAATCAATTTCAAGGAGGCCCATCCCGCCTTCGGAATGCAAAATATATAATCTTGGTATTCACTGATTTTTTTATAAATCATTTGGTGAGCATGAAGCATCCTTCTTGTTTTCCTATCTATTCTAGCCAACACGTTTTGGGGCCAGTCAATCACTCCAAAACTGTAAGTTAAGACAGGAGGAGCAAATTGGTTTATAGCTTGGATTTTGTTCCTAGATGTCAGTGTTGTTTTCAGGATTAATTAGACTTCTGAAGTATTCCTTACTACGTTTTATTTGCATTTGTTCATGTTTTATTGTTGATCCTTCATCAGTTCCCAAGTATTTATACATTTCTTCTTGCTCAAGTTCTTTTATGTCACATTCTTGTCCCAAACTGATGTTTTCCTGGTGTTGCAGTTTTGGTTTAAAGGTTGCTTTTGCACATTTATCAAGACCAAATTACTTTCTTCTATCTGAAAAAGTTTTGACAACTTGCAGTTGTGCTTTCAGTTCCTCATCTGATGAGCTATACAGTTTTAAATTATCGACAAAGAGAAGGTGAGAAGTCTTTACACTTTGTTGTTTTCTAGGAGCCAGATTGTAGCCATGGTCTAAACTGTTGAGTAAGCAGCTTAATGGATTAAGGGGCAAGGCCGAAAAGTAATGGTGACAGAGTCACCCTGGAATATCCACCTTTGAATTTTTATCCCTGGGATAACAACTTGTCCTTTATCATAGCTTAATTGCAAAGTGGTCTGTCACTGTTTCATGGTCAGTGTAATGTAATCAATCAGTGTGGGGTGTATCGTATACATTTTTAAGTACTCTCTTATCCATGAATGAGGGATACTATCAAATACCTTTTTGTAGTCAGTCCATACCATACTTAGATTCTTCCCCTTTTTACAATTCTCCACTATGACTTTAACAACAAATGATCCTTTGTTCCAATATGACTTTCTTTTATTGCCCTTTTGTTCTACTGCCATAATTGAGTTTTCTTCTAAATAACTATGAACTCTGTCGGCACCAGTTCTTTATATGTCGTCAGAAGTCCAGTTATTGGTCTATAATTTTTAGGGTAGCTTGCAGAATCACTCTTAAGTAGGTGCATTGTTTTTCCTGTTAAGTTGGTGTCTGTTTGGGGTGGGCCCACAAATACTTCTTACTCATGGCTAAATCTTCATGCAAAGATGTAAATACTTTTAACCAGAACTTAGGTGCTGGGGTTTCTCAATTAGTGGCTTTTCTTAACTTTGTTTCAATCTCTCTGGCTGTTACTTCATCCCATTTCATGTCCTGTACCTTTAAACTTCTTATTCTTTCTTTTACTACTACTGTCCATTTCGCATCTTTATGTTCCACAGGATCTTCATAGATACTTCTCCAAAATGTATGTTTCTTCTTTTTTTTGGCGTTTTTTCAATTCCTTTTATCTTATTTCCCAGTTCTCTATAAAAATCTTTTTGGGTCCTCAATAAATTGCTTATTTTGTACTTTTCCTTTATATTTATCTTCACATCTTCTAAGGTTTTCCGCCTGTGCTGAAATTTTTTGTTTATTTGCGATGGTGCATGATAGATCCTGGTCTGTTCTAATATTGTTCATTGCTTTTATCACATCTATCTTTCTTAGTATTTTTGTTGATCTGCTCCTGCTTCTATAATCTTCTAACAGTGACACTTCCTGTCTTAACTGCTTTATAATTTTCTCTATTCGATATTTCCATGATGGTATTCAATTTCTCCACTTCCTGTCCCTCACTACGCTGTGCTCTAGTGGTAGACCTTTATCAGTCATTAATTTTAGCTTCACAGTAATATATCCTGTTTATTTCTGTTATATCACATGGATCTCAATGAACAGCCCTAATTACTGTATTTGTTTCATCAGACTTCTGACTTTTTGGGTTTTATTAGCCTTCTGCAGTCGATTTCTTTCATTGATCTTGATATTATCATCTGTCTAGGTCTATTAAATCAAGCAATTCTTCTCTTAGCTCATTTCCCTCCAAACTGAGGGCACATCTCTTGTTTTCCACTTCCTGCGGGCATTTTATAGAAGGTTCTGTAGCATCTTCCTGTGACCCTCATCAATTTCATCCTGTGCCATCCATTGCTCTACCATATGGGAACTCACTGGCCTATCATTCCTCACCATTGACTGCATCACAATGTTCTGTTCCTTCCCTTGCTGTCTAGCTTCAAGTGAACATTTATACTGGTTTCCAGTGGAAGGCTCCAAACTATCTTCATATGGTACCTGACCAATTGCTTCCTGTTCCACTGGTTTCCCCTTAATTTGGATATCCATTCCTTTATCCTGTTGTGCTTTCTGAATTAGATTTTCTACACTAAATCCTTCATTTTGCAGGTACTCCATAACCTTAGTTTCTATTTCTCTAACTTCTCCATTACTAATCTCCTTTTCCTCTGTCTTCTTATTTTTTGTATTGTAAAGTTTTCCATGTCCAGTTTCCTTTGTCTGCATTTCTCTTCAAATATCTTTGGTGCTGATCTTTTTTATTGGTTAGTTTTGCTTTCCCCTTTGTGTAAATATTACAGCATATTAAATCTCTCTTTCTTTCCCTTGTCCATATTTCTTCTTCAGATGTTTCCTGATCTTCCTATTTCTCCCTGCTTTGGGGACTCACTCCATCCTGCTGTGATGTAACCTGTGTTTAGACCTTCTACATCAAATGCTTCACTCTGCAGACACTCCACAACTTCTATTTTTTTAACTTCTGCTTTACTGATCTTCTTTTCTACGTTCCATCTTTGTGACATTTTTTTATTGTGAAATTTTCCATATCCAGATGCCTTTGCCTGTATTTCTCTTAAAATATCTTTGGGGCTGCCTTCTTTACATTGATTAATTAGGCTTTCTCTTTGCATAAATATTGCACCATATCAAATCTCTTTCCCATGTCCATATTTCTTTTTTATACTTTTCAAATATCTCTTGGTTTTGTTGTGTATATTTTTGCACTTCCTCAGATGCTTCTTTTTCCAAGCAGATCAAGATTTCTTGATCTGTATACTGTTTCTCACAAATTTGTTGCATTAATGAACACAATTTTTCATTTGAAGCTTCTGACAGTTTTTCTTGCAGAAGTATTTTTCTTTCCTCTAATTTCGCTCTTAATCATTTTGTATATCTTGTTTCTGGAAATTCTGGGCTTTTTGCATAATAGTAACAATACATAGTTTCTGTCTTATCCTCAGTCCACTTTATCTTCTTTACGGCTCTTCTTTGGCCTATCAGTTTTTGTGGACTTCTACTTCCTTCTATAACGGAGGGCATCCTCCCCCTGGGCTTGGCCCTATTGTAGGAATGTTTTTGTATTCTGAGGATTCCACACAATCTTTTCCAGTCCTGGCATCAGTGAGCCTATCAGGATTGAGCACTTTTTTTTAATTCTGGATCTTGTGCACCCAGCTATCTTTTTTAATGTTTGACCTACTTCTGTCCATGATATATGCTATATGTCAGTGTCGCCTTGGAGAGATTTTATGAAAACGGTCCACCTCATGAAGGTACTCAACTGGACTTGAGGATGAACTCAGTTTCAGCACTGCCACTCTCCTTTGCTTGCTGACTTTTCATCTCTCCATTCAGACCCTCCATTCTTTCATATCTGTGTGATTTACTCAATCCTGCCTTAGCTTACTCTTCAGTAAAAGCACATTTGTCAGTTATCTGTGCATGTCTGCCCCTTCACCTCCTTTAGCTTCCATATTTTAGGCCAAACAGTTCCTCAAAGGCTTCCTTCACATTAGACCTCTCAGGAGACCTATGGCCCCCCCAGGATCTTAACTTTGTGCTAGGGAAACTGACCCTAGCGTCTTTTGAGCCAGCCTCCTCTAGCTCCCTCGAACACTGAACCTGGAAAACTGTCCTGGTGGTTATAACTTCTGCCAGATAGGTCTCTAAGCTCCAGGCCCTGATGGCTTCTCCTCCCTTCTTGGTCTTCCTTTGCACCAACCCCTCCTTCATGCCAAAGTAGTTAGAGTTGTCCTTAATCCAGGCCATTCACTTGCCAACCTTTATCCTCTCCACAAAACAATAGTGAGAGAGGATCCTGCAAACACTTGATGTGGACAGACAACTCAGATTTTACCTTCACAAATCTAAACCTTTTAGAAAATCAGACCAACTATTTGTCTGTTCTTCCACCCCAGGGCTCCTGGATTGCCTGTATCCAAACAGATCATCTCTAAAGGATCTCCAAATCCATCTCTTTCTGCTATGCCTACCATGGAAAATCTCTTCCCTGCTCAATCAAGGCTTGCTTTACAAGAGCAGTGGCCCCCTCAGCGGCTTTCCTCAAGGGACTAGACAACAAATCTATTCTAGAAGAAGCTAATTGGACCTCAGTTGACACTTCACCAAATACCACAAGCTGGATTGTATTTCTAGATCCACAGCTGGATTTGTCAGGGCCATTCTTCATAGTTTCCTTAAATTCTTCCACTAACTCCACTTCCCTTTCTGCATGAGCTTTGGTGTTCTTCCTCATGTAAACAATACTGCAACAGATGAATAGGAGGGCATAGTTGTATAAGAACTTACCATGACAGTAGACATCCTCTTCTCTGTTGCAATATTCTATCCCACCCTCCTTCCCCACTTCCTTCTGTTCTTGGATGTACTAAATATCCCTTGGACTGTCTGTTCACCTGGGGCTTCAGTTCTGAGGATGGTGCGTGCATACATCACTTTTATGTCCTACATCCGATAACAGGTTACGTCAGATGGTACCATGCACTTCACGGTAGTAAAAGGCTGGTATACTGTCTGATGTCAGAGAAGGACATCTGTTGTTATGGTAAGTTCTTACACAACTGTTCCATATTTGGTGACAGCTATTCTCAAACAAAAATATATTATGGCTCAATACTATATCTAATACAATAATAACACAAAATGGGTTCCGTCCTGGCTATAGCACAATAACAGCTCTTCTCTCTTTTCTAGACATCATAAACCATGCCTGTGAGTCCGGAGAACTTGTATCCACAATCCTCCTTGACCTCTCCAAGACTTTTGATACAGTCTCCCATACCCACCTTCTTCACCACCTTTCACAAAACACCATTACCTGGTTCAGCAGCTACCTCTCTGACAGATCTCAGGCAGTAAAATGAAAGACTGGCATCTCAGCCTTCCTTCCCACCCCAACCGGGGTACTCCAGGGATCCATTCTTGGCCCTATGCTTTTCAATATCTTCATTAATGATTTCCATGCAGCCATTCCTAACACTAAGATAGTACAATATGCAGATGACTCAACTTTAGTTTGCTCTGCATCAAACCTCCCTGAGCTCCAAACAAAAACTCAAACTGCCTTCTCAACTACTGAGAACTGGATGCTCCAAAATCACCTCTCTTTGAATGCCAACAAATCAAAGATTCTTTTATTCTCTCCCTCAAAATCTATCCACCTAGACAAAACCTCTTTCAAGATTACAAGTCTTGCCAACTCCACTATAGAAGTTGTTCCTTTTGCTAAACTACTTGGAGTTACTATTGATGAACATCTAAAATGTGATACCCATATTCAGCTAAATATAAAGAAAACCTATCAGAAACTTGGCATGCTGTTCAGAAACTCCTGCTTCCTATACCCCTCAACAAGACAGACCCTCGCCAGTACCTTCTAAATACCTTCACTAATGTATGGTGCTCCCCTACTAACCAACCTATCTTACTCCATCTCTTCTAAACTAGAATCCTGTTACAATAAAATCTCAAAGTTCGCCACCACTTCCAAATATCCCACTCACCACTGTAAACCTCTCCACCAGCTGCAATGGCTAGAACTCCAAAACTAACTTGACTGCCTCCAAATCATCACCACTAACAAGCTTATTTTCAAACCAACTATATGCCCAGCACTAACAAACATCTTAATATTATACACCCCAAACAGAACTGTAAGATCGACCCACCAAAATCTAATCTCTGTTTATAAACCAAACCGTACCTGCTGGTCAGCTTCTCCTATCCTTTTCCGTCACCAAAAAATGGAATTCTCTCCCTCCATCTCTAAGAATTTCTGAGAACTCTGAACACTTCAAAACCCAGCTGCATTCTTACCTCTCCCAGAAATGGAAATGCAATTGCACTCCACCTACCTAACCTGCTTAATACATAAATACTTTATAACACACAAAGTCTGTTCATCCTTGCACACTATTGATTAGCATGAAGGCAGTACATAGGGTTAATGCTACCTCTATACCACTGTCAGAGGATTTAAACCTCTGTATTAATTTAATTCATGCTAATATTCTTGCATAAAGAACTCATCCATGCTAATGTTACTTATTCTCAGATGATTTAAACCTCTGTATTAATTTAACCTTGTACTACCGTTCTCAACCACTAAACATGTAAATATGCTTTACATCCTTCTCCAAGCTGCTGTTTAACTTTTTTTTAGTTTTTATTTTGAATGTAAAATTTGCTAAGTTTGTTTTTGTTTCCATTATGTATTGTACTTCATATTATGGAGCTTGTACTATGTATTATTGGAGCTTTTCTCCCCTGGCCGCCACTGAAAACAGGCTCTTTGAGCCCAGTGGACCTCCCCGGTGTCATCAAACTGGAAACAGATAACAGTTTTGGTCTTTCTAAGATCAAAGTCAGTATTCTCATTCAAGAATTCACTTACAGCTTCAATATCAAATGAATTTGGTATGACTGTAAATAAATTGATGTCTAACATAACTAAGATAAGTAATTGATCCAACTTTGCTCATATCAAGCAAACAATTTCCTTAAAAAATCACCAGTTTCTCATATATAGCTCTCGATATGATTACAGTAGGAACTTAAAATATTCTGTAAATATACGGAGATCAGTTTGGTTATCCACCCCCTGTCAAAAGACATTACTTGTGAAAGATTCCTCTATCCAATCCCCATTTAATAACTCCAATATTATATGGCTGGTCTAAAATTCATAAAAATAATCCCCCCCCAATGAGACTGATTGCCTTTGGGAGGGGGTGGATAACGGAACCAATATATATTAGATATAGTATTGTGCCATAATGTATTTTTGTTTGATTTCTTAAAATTTAATATAACATACTTGGACAAAGAAATTAACTTCTTATATGCGACATTTTGCAAGAATGGTATGACTCTGAAGACTAGTATTTATAAAAAGGATGTACATGTGAATCCTTTGCTCCATATACATAGTATGCACCAGAGGCATACATTTACAGGTGGTAGTCAAGAGCCAGTTGCTATGGACAAGACGTCTTATTGTTCTAATATGAATGTTACAATTTGTTCATAGGTAGGTACTAGGCTATCAGCCCTGGGGCCTATACAAGCCCAGCCAAAAAGGTACCCTGGCTTTTGCCATCCAAGAAAATTATTTTCCTGTGCCACTGTCAAGCAGAGTCACAGAGATGATCCCCGGGGTGAATTTCCTATTTCCCATCCAATCATCAAGATTCTTCTTGAAGAGTGCTAATGAGGAGCTTTGTATGATATAGATAGGCAGTTTGTTCCAGAGTATGGGAAGTCTCCGTGACAGGAATCTATCCCTCCGGCATATTCTGTTTATTGTGACAAGGTTTAGGTCCCTAGAGCGTATAGATTGGAGGGATTGGGATTTCTTTAAATGGAGCATGTCCAACAGCTCTGGGTTTGACATAACTTTGTATGTTAGGTAGAGATCACCTCTGAGTAGGCGATATGCGACGGAGTAAAGCTGGAGTTTTTTGAGACCATCTGCGTAGGGCATCTGTTTGAGGCTGGTAATCCTCTTTATGAGGTATTTCTGTGGCCTTTCCAGTTGTAGATGTCTTGTGAGGTACAAACCAAAAGGGGCGTTGTACTCCATAATGGGTCTAATGAGTGATGAATAGGGGGGAACAATGACCTCTTTTTTTCTGGATGAGAAACCTTTTGTGATGTGTGCCACATAGGATTTCTTGACTACTGTGGCAATGTGATTATCAAAGGAGAGACTATTGTCCACCTGTGTCCCAAGGTCTCTCATCACACTTTCGGTGTTAAGTATACTACCGCCTATGTTGTAGTTCATGGGTACAGAGTTTTTACCAAAGGGAATGACAATGCACATGTCCTTCAAGGATGCATCTGCAGTCATAACATATGGGTTGTCCTGCCTCAGGCAGCCCTTCGGTCGGCCGGATTCCAAAGTCTGGGTCTGGCCTCGGCTGATGTCGCACTTCACCCGACATCAGAGCTTCTGGGGTATAAAGGCATCAGCCGACGCCATTTTCCTCAGTCTTTCTTGCCGCGCGGTGCCTGAAGCAGAAGCTGTTCGCAAGTGCCGGTCGGTCAGATCCAGAGATTTCAGCTACCGAAGACTTCTAAAAAAGCTAAGTACCCCGTTGGGGACTCTTTCTTGCCTCAGCCGATGTCAGACAAAGTAAATAATTGTTTAACTTGTGGGAAACAAATACCTCATAAGGATTTCCACTCTTACTGCCTTCCTTGCTTAGGCCCAGACCACGACGTATCAGCTTGTTTAGCCTGTGCTTCCTTCAACCGACGGACACTTAGACGTCGGTCGGAGTTTGCAGAAGAGTTTTTTGGATCCGCTTTTGCATATAAAATTCCGTCGGAGACTCCGACTACACATTTAGCCAAAAAACGCAAGGAAAAGGATCGACACTCGCGGCCCGCGGTTTCGGCTGAAACCACGGTTAGGCCTACCATGAGTGTCTCGGTTTCGGCTGAAACCGAGTCCTCGGTTCTTTCTTCTGCCGAAAACATGCCTCCGACAACCGAGGCCAGAGAGGCCCCGGCTGAGTCGGCTACAGAAAATCCTACCGAAGAAGCAGGCACACTAGAATTGTCTGACACCATTCCGTTGGACATTTCTACTCCTGCACGTGGGGCAGCTAGGCCCCCTGCTTCTATGTCTATTAAGGCCTTCTCCAGGGCTAAAGCAGCTAAAATTTACAAGGCCTTACCAACAAAATCTTCCTCTCAGAGACCTTCCTCAAGTTCTCAGATTCTCAGCCTTGCTGAGGACCTTATATCTCTGATTAGGGGATCCCAACTTCACCCAGACAGGGCCTCACAACCTCCTCCTGACAAAAGGCCTAGGCCTGAACCCCCTGAACCTCTCTCCTCTGATTATTCCTCGGATGGATCAGATTTATCAGACCATCAGGAAGGACCATACTCACCTTATGAGGATTCGGATGCAGAAGACTCGATTCCTTCTGCCTCCCCCCCCAGAAGAATTTTCCTTTGGGGAGACTTTACACTCAATGAGGGAACACTTTCAATGGCAGGGTCAGGATTTTTCTGACTCTAGGAAAAGGCTAAGGACTTTTTTACACTTGCCACAGCATAGGCCTTTAGCCATACCACCTGTACTATCAGTTGTTGATGATGCATACAATGATGTCAGTTCTGCCCCTGATTCTCTTCCCCCGGCCCCTGCCAAACCTGACCGATATTACAGGGTCCCAGATTCTCACTTCCACTTGTATAAGGCCCATGCTGCAGACCCAGAAACTATTTCTCAGGGCCCAAAGGGTGTTGCAGCTGCCACTGCCAAAAACCCCCTACCCTCTGAAAGAGAGTCAAGAGCATTAGAGAGATGGGAAAAAAAGGTTTATACATCTGCTACTCTTTCTGCCAAGGCTTTAAACTGTCAATTCCATATGATACAGTACCAGGAATTTTTGTTAGATCAGCTGAATAAAAAGCTTTCCTCTCCTGAACCTTTAGACCGTACGTCCCTTCAGGATTTGGTACACAACTCTCAGCAGGTCAGTAATCATTTCTTAAAATGTGGCTATGATGCACTGGAGGCTTCATTTAGATCAGCTATAACTGGAGCAGTGATTCGAAGGCATGCCTGGCTAAAAGAACAATCCTTGCCAGACCATGTCAAGTCTAAACTCCTAGATGCCCCTATGGAGAAACAAAGTTTATTTGGCTCCCCTGCACAGGAGATTCTAAAGAAAGTGGAAGAAAAAGCTAAATCTGTGCAAACAGTCAAGGATTTTCTGCAGGTCCAACCTCCGAGGTTCAGCAGAAACTGGCCTTCAAAGAATTGGTCCTTTCCAGACATGTCCAGAGCACAGAGAAGCAGAAATAGACACCCAAGAGGCAGAGGTCAATCAAGGGGTGCCTACAGGGGTCGTCAGTGGCAACCTGCCAACCAGAGGAGTACCGCCACAGCTGCGACTACAACCACTTCCACAGGACAGACACAATGACTTGGCTCTGATTCCGCCTACCAGGGAGCAACTGGAAGCACCCTTGGGCGGAAAGTTAGCTTTATTTTCAAAAAACTGGCATTGCATTACAGGAGACAAATGGACATTGCAAACAATAGACAAAGGCTACAGGTTTCACTTCCACACTTTACCAAAAAAGAGAGGAATGCCAAACCTTCCACCAAGCCAGAAGCCAGAGGCTCTAAAACAAATCATCAACTTACTAAGGATGAGAGCAATAGAAAGGGTACCATCTATGGAACAAGGCCAAGGATTTTACTCCACACTATTCCTTGTACCAAGAAAAGAAACTCAATGGAGGCCTATTCTCGACTTGTCCGCACTAAACACATATCTCATTGTACCAAAATTCAAGATGCTGACCCTACAGCAACTTCTTCCCATGTTGGGCAAGGAGTCTTGGCTGGTGACTCTAGATCTCAAGGAAGCATACCTGCACGTCCCTATATGACCAGATTGCAGAAGACACCTCAGATTTCTTGCAGGATCAGAGCATTATCAATTCTCAGCATTGCCCTTTGGCTTATCTACTGCGCCCAGAGTATTCAAGAAATGCCTGGCATCAGTAATTGCACATTGCAGGCTTCAGGGAATTCAGATCTACCCATACCTGGACGACTGCCTAATACAAGCGGACAAGACAAAAATAATAAAGGATTTGGCCTATGTCATACAACTGTTACAAGCCTTGGGATACACAGTCAACATCCAGAAGTCAAGACTAGTGCCATCCCAAAGGATAACATTTTTGGGTGCAGAACTGGACACAATAACTCAGATGGCTTTTCTCACAGAAGAAAAACAAAAGCAACTCCCAGTCTACTTCATGGCTTTGACAAGACAAACTCAGCTTACTGCAAGGAAAGTCCTGCAGGCCCTGGGTTACATGGCATCTTGCATAATCTTGATCCCGCATGCCAGGCTGCATATGAGAAAATTGCAATGGTACCCAAGGAATGTATGGTCTCAACACAGACACAGTCTAGAAACCATGATACCAATCATTCCATGCCTGAAAAAAGAATTCCTGTGGTGGGCTCAGGCCTGCCAGACCAACAGAGGATTGCCTTTCCACAAACCACAACCAAGGCAGACCATCACCACGGACGCCTCAGACCAAGGCTGGGGGGCACACATGGAAGACAAGTGTATCCAAGGCCTATGGTCTCAAGACCAGCTGAATCTACACATAAATCTAAAGGAGATGCTGGCAGTGAAGCATGCAATCGAGGCATTCAAATCATTCCTCCAGCAAGGACATCTGCTGATAAGGACAGACAATACCACAGTCATGTGGTACATCAACAAACAGGGAGGCACGCATTCCTACCCTCAATGCCGGATGGCAATGGACCTGTGGAACCTAGGCCTGAATCTCAACATTCAACTGCAGGCCAAATTCGTACCAGGAAAAGAGAATTCACTAGCAGACAGCTTAAGCAGAACTACCACGGATGCTCACGAATGGATGCTGCATCCAGACATCTTCAAAAACATAACAAAGAAATGGGGAATGCCAGAGATAGACCTGTTCGCCTCCCCACTCAACCACCAACTGAAGAAATTCTGCTCAAGAGAATACCACCCACAAGCCTGGAGGGTGGACTCCCTTTCTTTCAGCTGGAAGGCCCTGACAGTGTATGCCTTTCCACCTCTCCCATTGATGTACAAAGTTCTACTGAAGATCAGGGAGGAACAGCCAAAGGTGATTCTGATAGCTCCAGACTGGCCAAGGCAGCATTGGTATCCGCTACTGAGAAGCATGTCTCGGACGAACTCATGGCCTCTACCTCTATGGCCTTTGCTTCTAACGCAGAACAACTACAAGACCCTGCATCCAAACTTGAAAACGCTGCAGCTAACTGCCTGGAAAATTGCATAAAACAAAACCAAACAGTTTTATCTCAGAGGGTCAAGGACATTATCCTGGAGGCTCGCAGACCCTCCACAAGAAAAACATACTCAGCTAAATGGAAGAGATTCCTCATTTGGAGTGCATCAAAGGGTACAAATGTCAAACTGGCAAACCTAGCACACATCCTAGAATACTTAGCAGAACTGTTCCACAATGGCCTGTCCTATTCTTCCATTAAGATTCATGCTTCAGCAATTTCAGCACAGTACAACATGGATCCTCCTATCTTCTCTCACCCTCTCCTCAGACAATTTTTAAGAGGGATCAAAAATGTAAAACCTCCAAGGAAACCACCTCTGCCTACATGGGATCTCAATTTTGTGCTGGAAAAATTAACACTTCCCCCTTTTGAACCAGCAGCATCAGCAGACTTACAGTTCTTATCTTGGAAAACTGCTTTCCTTCTAGCAATCACTTCAGCAAGAAGGGTATCCGAGTTACAGGCATTAATGGCAGTGCAGCCTTTCCTTATCTTTCACCAGGATAGTGTCTCTGAGAACCAATCCTACTTTCATGCCAAAGGTGGTATCCAGGGTATCCTTGAACCAAGCTATTCATTTGCCTACGTTCTTCCCTAACCCACAGAACAAGGGGGAAAAACTATTGCACACCTTGGATGTAAACAGACAACTATGCTACTATCTGGACAGAACTAGAACCAGCAGAAAAACTGACCAGCTTCTGGTAGCATATGCAACAGGAGTGCAAGGAAAAGCAATTTCCAAACAGACAATTTCAAAATGGATAGGAAATTGCATTCGATTCTGCTACTCTTTTCATGGAAAGACAACTCCTGAAAATATCAGGCCTCACTCCACAAGAGCCACAGCCACCACTACAGCTTTCCTACGAGGAGTGGCTACCAAAGACATGTTAGAAGCTGCTACTTGGAGCTCCGTGCATACATTTGCCAAGCATTACAATCTTCCTTTATAGTCCAGATCCCGAGCAGGTTTTGCAACTGCAGTTTTACAGGGGATCTTAACTACACCATCATTATCTTAGTGCCTCCTCCCCCAGTTTGGCTATGGTATTCTACCCATATGTTATGACTGCAGATGCATCCTTGAAGGACATAGTACAGTTTTGTACCTACCATAAATGTAGATGTCCGATAGGTATGCATCTGCAGTCAGGATTACCCACCCTCCTTCCCCTCTGTGGTATTCCTAGGGTGCTTACCCCTCTTTTAGCTAGCTGGGGGAATCTATTATGGTGTATTTGTTTGTATGTATATATGTATACATATATATTTTGCTTACTATTGTTTGGAATTTTCTACATTTATCCAAATTTAGCCTTCCTAGAGGGCACCTGGCATCTGGGGCAAGAAACACTGAGGAAAATGGCGTCGGCTGATGCCTTTATACCCCAGAAGCTCTAACGTTGGGTGAAGTGTGACATCAGCCGAGGCCAGACCCAGACTTTGGAATCCGGCCGACCGAAGGGCTGCCTGAGGCAGGACAACCCATATGTTATGACTGCAGATGCATACCTATTGGACATCTACATTTATGGTAGGTACAAAACTGTACTTTTTTGGCATTGAGCTTGAGGCCATGACTGTGACAGCAGCAATCTGTCTCAGTGAGGCCCTTTTGTAGGATATCCACATCGTTAGGAGTTTCGATTATGGCTCCTAGTTTGCAATCATCTGCGAACTTAGCCAAAGATGATCTGTGTTAGCCTGTACTTCGGAGAAGTAGATACTAAACAGGAGAGGACCCAGGACTGAACCCTGTGGTACTCTACTTGTAACTGGTCTAAAGTCGGATTTGGAGTCTGCTACTTTCACAGTGTGGGTTCTTCAGTGAGCCAGTTGGCAACCCATCTTGTGACATAGGGATTTATACCTAGTTTAGTGAGTTTATCTATAATTCCAGAGTGGGGGATGGTGTCGAAAGCCTTGGCAAGATCTAGATAGGCTGCGTGAACCACCTTACCCTTGTCTGTGGCTTTGGTGACTGCTTCAAAGAAGTCTATCAGGTTTAGGAGACATGATCTGCCTATTATAAACCCAAACTGGGTGGGGTCCAGAGTTTGGAGATTACCAATGTCTTTGTTTATAAGTTCCATGATGATACGTTCCATGGCCTTGCAGACCAGGCTCATCAGGCTAATGGGGCGGTAGTACCTGGGCTCCCCCCTTGTGGAGTGGGATAACCGTCGCTGTGCGCCATTCAGCAGGCACAAAGCCTGAGGTGAGGCTATGATTAAACATGGTACTTAGGTGGGGTGCCAGTTCATGCTGTAGTTCATGTAGAACGCAGACTAGGAAGTTGTCTGGTCCCATGGATGCTGTGTTCTTGGCTTTGGAGATTTGTAATAAACAAATGCAGGAGATGATTACAGAGTTTTAAGACAGAGCATATAATCCATCTATTATAAATGACATTTCACATGAAGTTGTTTTTGAGCACAATGGTATAGCTAAGCCATATTTCTTTAAAGAAACATCCAGTACTGAAGGTACTAATGTAAATAGACATTTAAATAAGCGAAGGCTTTCGATACTTCGCTGTAGCACAAGAACTAATGATGTGATGAACGTGATTAGAAGTAATTGGGATGTTTTACATGCACATCCAAGAATGTGTAGAATATTGAGTACTGAACCTTGGTTCTCTTATAAGAACTGTCAAAATTTGAAGTAAAAACTGTGCTACCAGGAAATGAGATCTCCCCATAAAATTGCTATTACAAATAAGAGAGGTATGTTTCCATGCCATGATTGTAGTTGTTGTACACATGTTTTAACCAACACTGAATTTATCCATCCAGGTACAGTAGAGTCTTGATTATCTGAAATGTCAAATCTGATGATGTAAATCTTCATTCATTCCTTACTATTAGGACTTCAGTTCCATACTTGGAACCGACATGGCCCATTCACAAGCCCGCAACAAGCAAAAAAAGCTCTCGAGCTAAGTCCTACACATAGTTCCCCTCTTCCAGTCTCTCCAGATCTCGTTTGCCACGTTCCCTACAAGTCATGTCAAGCCAGCGCTCTCAAAGCTAATTGTTTTTCAGTAACTAATACTTTTTGAAATTCCTTATTCCTTTGTAGTTCGTTTCTCTCTTTAGACCTTCCTTTCCTCTTTTACTGTTGCTATTATAAATATATATATATATATATATATATATATATATATATATATATATATATATATATATATACACACATACAGACATCTTCTTGTACTTTACTGTGCAGAACTTGTAGTATAGTGTATAATGTGTTTTTATTGTTTGGTTAGACTTTTAGCCTTTGTTACTAGTGTTGCCATAATGTCTGTAAAGAAGACAGTTCCAGGTTTCAAACAGTGTGACAAATGTGGGAGAAAAATGCCCAACTCTGGCAACCATGCTCGGTGTGTATATTGCTTGGGTGTTGATCATTTACAGGTACTGTGCGACATCTGCGGAAACGTAAGATCTGAAGTAGGATATTCATTTGTCTGCAACCTGTGGGTTATGGATCCGATATCGGATCCGAACCGGCATGGTTTTCCAGCTATGGATCCAAGCTCTCAGCTCCTCCCCTCACCCATAATGCCCTGCTCTACCCTCATGACCCCAGATCTCGTTTGCCGCGCTGGTGACTGGATTTGGGTACATAGCTCTCAGCTAAGTGAACTCTATTTCTTGTTAAATCAGAGAAATTTTTGGTTTTTTGAGTAAATTTGTGTGAAAGTTTAGGTTCCCCTTTCTTATAGTGTATTTTGAGTTTATTTTAAGTTAAAGTAAGTAATTTTTATTCCCTCCCCTCGCTGTTGCGTAGAGTGTGTGTCTTTTTGTTTTTAAGTTACTTTCTGTAACTTTTAGTGTATTATAGATTATGGCTGACCAGCCTAAATCTATATTTTCGAAATGCTCCGAGTGTGGCCACAAGCTCTCACCGGCTGATGGCCACACTCGGTGTGTTAAGTGTCTCGGGGTTGAACACCTCACATCTGGTTGTTCCATTTGTGCAGGGTTCAACCCCAGGGCACTGAGGGAGCGGAGGTCCAAGCTGGTCTTGGCGGGTCTTTTACCGCCAGACTCGGCTCCGACCTCCGCTCCTTCGGGGACTACTGTGGCTGCAGTTGTTCCCCCTGTGGCACCCCCTCCTGCTCCTGGGACTCAAACTCCCGCTTCTGGAGAGGAGAGGGATGCTGCTAAAAAGGACGGGAGGGAGAAGCACCCCAACCGGCGGGCCGAGACCCCTGTTTCGGCCCCGCCAGCCAGCGGCTTCTCCCCGGCTCCGTGTCGGGTCTCCTCCTTCTCGGCTCCGGTCCCCTGTGTGCTTTTCACCGGGTCCTGAGGAGGAGGAGACCCGATCTCCATCGAGGCTATCGAGGAGGCACTCCAGGCCTACCTCGGTAGCCTCTTCGAGATCTACCCACAGCCTTTCTGATGCTGATCTGGACCGGATGATGAGAAGGTTCATCCAGGCCCAGATGCAGATGGGAGTGCTCTTGCATCCCCCCCCTCCGGGGGGGAGCTCAACACCCTTTTTTAAGCCTATTGCTCCTTCTCCGACCCGCTATCCGGGTTCGGAGCAGCTGGAGCCGAGCAGCTTCGGAGCCGGGGGAGGGTCGGAGCCGATAGTACTTGGTACTTCGGATCCGACCCTGCCCTCGGGTGCGTCGGACCCGCTCTCGGAGCCTGGATCCGAGCTTCGGATCCGGGGGGATCAGTGCTCCTTCGGCGCCGTCTGTGTCGGAGCGCACTGTCCCTTCGGATCCGAGTGCTGCGGCGCCGGCTCCGATCCACTCTTCGGATCCGAGGGGGAGCCGATTGTCGGATCCTTTGGTCGAGGTCGGCTCCCCTCCGGCCTTTGATGTAGTGGAGAGGGCTCTGTTGAGGGTCTCCGGACCCCGGGCACTTGCATCGGCGCCCTCCCGCGCTCCCTCTGCACTGGGCCAGGCTTCCACCATCCGGCCCCTGGGACAGCCCGTTTCTGTGCCCCAAGTTGCTCCTATGGAGCAAATTGCTGCTTGAGGACTCCTCTGACAGCCCCCAGAGGAGGCCCTCGCAAGCATACGTGCAAAAGGAGGCACATTGACTCCCGAGTCTCTCACAGAAGACACGGACTTGGAGGAAGGGAAGGCTCCCCACGGTCACCCCGAGGATGTCTCCTTTGGAGACATCATGGAAATACTCCGTATAAGGGGTGGTCTGCCCCAAGTCTTCCTCGGACGAGTCCGTGTTCTTGGAGGCATTTGAAACGGGCCCGTCTACCTCTTGGGTGTCCCCCCCTGCCGACCCCCTGGTGGACCTTATTACCACCAGGGCGTGGAAGGAACCGGACACCGTGGAGCCAATTCCCAAAAGACCGGATAGGATCCTTAGTCCGCCATCCGACCGGACCCATTGGAGTAAGGGGCCTCCTGTAGATGCCATGTTGATGGCGGCGGCCACAAAGAGGGAACTAGCTCAGGAGAGTCCTCAGTCCACCCACCGAGCAAGGAGTCTCGGATGATGGACCGCTTGGGGAAGCGGATGTTCAGTTCGGCGACCTTCTCGGTAAGGGCGCTGAACTATTTGGCACATGTTATTCGGATGCAGCGAGATCTCATTAAGGAATACGCTGCATCCCCCCCTGAGTCCATTTCGGAGGAGGACAGAGTTCTGCACTCCACCCGTATGGCCACTCTTAGGTCAGTTACGAATACTTCTATGCGGCTACTCTCCCATGCAACGGAGGGCACCGCTAGAGCTGCGGGGACAGGACTGGTCACTAGACGTCAGGCCTGGCTCCGTCCTGCATTTTTCTGAGCCCTTCAAGGCGTCTTTGCGAACACCCCTTTGATGGTTCTGCTCTGTTTGGCAAGACCGTTCACAGACGTTGACCCAGAGCGAAGGACGGAAGACGCTGTCTGCCGTCGAATCCGCTTCTCTGCACCCCAGAGGCCCTATTCTAGGAACCAAAAGGGTCAGAAGAAGATGTGGTTCTGGAAGTCGCAGCAGTCCCAGCCTGCTCCGGACAACCAGTCCTTCCGTGGCAGAGGAGGACAGGGAGGACGCCGCCCTAGAGGCAGAGGGGCTCCCAGAAACTTTGGGTCCAGGGAACCTTTCTCTGAACGGCCCGCAGCAACCCTGAGGGTTGCCCGACTGCTCTACTCTGGAGGCAGTCGGGGCGTTCGGGCACCTAGCGGCATGGGAGTCCATAACATCGGACCGCTGGGTTCTCCAAATCATATCCAGGGATATCGCATTCCTTTCCTTCACCTTCCAAATTGAAGTCCTCCCAGACGTCCCACCCGGTCAACGGGAGGCCGCTGGCAGAAATTGGCCATCTGCTAAAGAAAAGAGCCATCCAGCCCGTTCCCCAGACCAGATCGGATCAGGGTTCTACTCCAGATTCTTTTAGTGCCAAAAAGACGGGGAACTAAGACCAATCCTAGACCTCTCTCTCTTGAATCTGGCAGTCCCCAAAGAAAAATTCCGAATGGTCACTCTGCAATCTATTCTCCCCTTTCTGGGAGAAAATCACTGGATGTGCTCGATAGATCTCAAGGACGCGTACTACCACATCCTGATGGACAGGCGCTCCAGGAGGTTTCTCCGCTTCGGCTGGGAGCCAGTCACTACCAGTTCGGGTCCTTTGCTTTGGTCTCACCACAGCTCCCAGAGTTTTCACCAAAGTACTAGCAGTGGTAGCGACCCACCTGAGGCTTCAGGGGGTGCAGGTCTTTCCCTACCTGGACGACTGGCTTCACCGCCCCAACAAGGCATCTACTTCTCTTGGCGAGACTCCTTTCTCCATCTTGCTCCATTTCTGGGCATCACAATAAATACAAAGTAGTCCAACCTGGCTCCCACACAGCTCTTAGATTTCATAGGGGCCAGACTAGACACAAGGAGTTTACGAGCCTTCCTCACTGCGGACAGAGTTCTAAATCTGCAGCTCCAGGTGCGGGCCATTCTCCATTCAAGTTCTGTTCCAGCGGAGTTGGTCCTGAGGGCTCTAGGGTCCATGTCTTCGGATATAGCACTTCTTCCTCTTGCCAGGCTCAATATGCGCATTCTACAGTGGACGCTCTTAGTACAGTGGTCATACCTTGCTCTCCCCATGCATCATCCCATAGCGATCAGCAAGGCTTGCAAGCGGTCCCTCTTGTGGTGGCTCCACTCCCCGGATCTCCACAAAGGTCGCCCATTTTGTGCTTCTCCCCCTCTCGCCACGGTGACCACGGACGCCTCCCGCCTCGGGTGGGGGGGGGCACTTTGCGGGCCGGACAGTCCAAGGCACGTGGAACGATTCAGAGACCTTACTGCATATCAATGTTCTAGAGATGAGAGCAGTGCTCTTAGCGTTGCTAGCACTTCAGGACTTTCTTCCCTTGGGAACAATTGCGATTCAATCGGACAACATGTCTGTTGTCTGGTACATCAACAAGCAAGGGGGAACAAGGTCTTACCCTCTTTGTCGAGAGGCCATGAGGCCATGAGAGTTTGGGAATGGGCAATCTCCACCAATCGCTTTCTCATAGCAACGCACATTCCGGGTCGGTCCAACATCCTAGCGGACAAGCTCAGTCGCACCATTCTGACCCCTTACGAGTGGTCTCTCAATTGTCAGGTAGCGGAACGCATATTCGCACGGTGGGGAACCCCTTCATGCGATCTTTTTGCTTCTCCCTCAAACACCAAGTGCGACAGTTTTTTCGCTCTAATACCTCCTCCCGGAGGTACCCCAAGAGACGCTCTGGTGCATGCTTGGCCACCCGGTCTTCTGTATGCCTATCCACCCTTGCCTCTGATGCTGCAAGTTCTTCAGAAAGCCTCTCGGGTGGGTTGCAGAATGATTCTCATTGCTCCATTCTGGCCTCGACAGATCTGGTTCCCCTTCCTAAGGTCTCACTCGGTGAATCCTCCTTGGATTCTAGATCCCATCCCGGATCTGATATCCCATCCATCCTGCATTCCTCCTCCGAACCTGGACAACCTGAAGCTGACCGCTTGGCTGCTCCAGTTCCACTCTTGATAAGGACTCCGGTATTTCTTCACCTGTAAAGGCTATTTTGGTGGCGGCTCATAAACCATCCACTAGAAAGGTTTACCAAGCAAATGGAAACGCTTCTCTGTGTGGGCGGAGCGGCAAGGCCTGAATCCTTCACGGTTCCTCTCCCTGTAGTGCTTGACTTTCTAACCTCTCTCTTTAACGATGGTGCCAGCAGTTCCACAGTCAAAGTTCAACTGGCGGCAATTTCTCACTACCACATTGGCCAAGATTCTAATCCTCTTATGTCAGCCAAATTGTGTAAGACATTTCTTAAAGGTACTTTTCTTCTCAGGCCCCTATAAAACAAGCAGTTCCTCCTTGTGACCTTTCTTTGGTCCTACAGTCCTTTACTTCTCCTCCTTTCGAGCCCGCCACGGTGGATCTCAAATTCTTGTCCTACAAGACAGCCTTTTGGTTGCCATTACATCAGCCAAGAGAGTTTCTGAACTTCAAGCTTTATCAGCTAAACCTCCTTACTTGGTATTTCATCCGGACCGTGTCTCCCTCAGGACCAACCCGTCCTTCCTTCCTAAAATCGCTTCTGAAGCAAACATCAATCAATCCATTAACCTCCCTGTTTTCTTCCTAAATATGAAAACAAAGGTGAATATAAGCTACATTCACTAGATGTTCACAGGCAACTTAGATTTTATCTCAACAGGACAGCTGGTCATAGGCAATCCGACCAGCTGTTTATTTCCTTTGCAAAATTCAATTTGGGCAAGCCAATCTCTAAAGTTTCTCTGTCCCGCTGGATTTCACAGTGCATTTTATTGGCTTATCAAGCGTCAGGAAGGCCCGCACCGGGTGTTCATGCCCATTCAACCCGGTCAGTATCTACCTCGGCAGCCTTCAAGGCTAGGATTCCTCTAGATGATATTTGTGCAGCAGCCACGTGGGCTTCATCTCATACATTTATTTCCCACTATAAGTTGGATCTTGCATCTAGGGGTAGAGCATCCTTTGGCTCATGGTGCTCGGAATATCCTTCCATGATGGCCGCCCAAGATTCAGGTAGCTGGGGACTCTGTCCCACAGGTTGCAGACAAATGAATATCCTACTTCAGATTTAGAAGTTATGTACTCACCATAACGTTCCATCTGAGTAGGTGTATTCATTTGTCTGCAACCATCCCGCCCTCCTATCCCCCTGGCCTTTCAGTTTCCTGCATATTCTTTGTTACCCTTTTTAGGGTATTGTTGCTTTGGCAAACTCGATCTGAGGTCATGAGGGTAGAGCAGGGCATTATGGGTGAGGGGAGGAGCTGAGAGCTTGGATCCATAGCTGGAAAACCATGCCGGTTCGGATCCGATATCGGATCCATAACCCACAGGTTGCAGACAAATGAATACACCTACTCAGATGGAACGTTATGGTGAGTACATAACTTCTAATTCACGCACCCTTGCGGAATGCAAGAATAAACTTATTCTTAATGGCCTACTAAAGACCCCTTTTTCAGAGGCCCTCTCTGAGGCAGAGGTCTCCCCACATCTTTCCAAAGAAAAATCTAGCTCTAAGAAAAAGAGAAGCCACTCAGTTCCAGTGTCTCCCTCCTCCAGAGAACCGAAGGGGCCCCTACTTACTTCAGCGCCATTGGTGCAGACCTCTTTGGACACGACTTCAGCACCAGGGAATCAAACCATTCCCTCTGCGCTGTCAACAACCTTGGAACAAGGACCCTTTGCTGCGACCATGTTGGTACTGACCTCAGTTACAGGGGTCTATGTCATTTTGTCAAACTTTTAAATGTTCAAATGTCATATGGTCGACACCATATGATCGAACTTTTAAAAGTTCAAATGTTTCAACGGAGATCTCCGTAAAGTGTGGAATGGGAACAATTCCCTTTCTGCACTGTAGTGCGATCTCAGAGTTGGTATATTTAAAGAGTGTGGGGTGTGGTGGGCACAGGGGGGCTTGCCCCCCTGCTTAAACCATTCAGGTAGGTTTTTTCTTTGGTTTATTTTTTTTTATTACATTTCCAAACTTTTAAAATTCGATCATATGGTGTCGAACATATGACGTTTGAACTTTTAACAGTTCAGTTATGTAATATCGATGCAGTTATGTTACCGATTACCTTCACGGCTCCATCCTCAGTGCCTAGGATCTAATATTTACCAAAGACAAGATATTCTCCTACTTTGACCCATTCATAGGGCAGCAGTACAGCCCTTTTCTGGACAGACCGGATTCCCCCTCAGCAGCATCTGTCAGATCCACCAGGAGCCTGTTAGAAATAGATGTAGTGAGGCTTGTCGATCAGCTCCTAACAGCTAGAGGTCTACCAACTCTTGTTTCTCTCCCACCCAGAGCCGAAGCCCTTTCTGTTTATTCCCTTGTTTATCCTCCCCCCGATGTCCTCCCAGACTTTTGAGCCCTCCGTACCGATGCTGTCCCTGGTGGCCTCTGCTACAGTTCCGATGATAACGTCTTTCTTCTCGGCACCGGAATCCCTTTGCACCATGCTCCAGTTGGTGCTGTTATATCCCCTGGATTGTGACCAGGCTGCCGGCACCGTGACCCCTAGTTCGGCACCAATTTTTTCCATGTCACCATCTATGGCTTTGGTGGCATCGACAGTTTCCAGTCCTTTCAGGGCTCCTATATCCTGGGGGCAGGTTTGTTGGAGTGGGGTGTGACCCCTGTTCCGAGGTTGTCCTTTTCGGTTCCGGGCTCCCATCCCTCTTCAGGTGAACCTGCTTTCTAGGTGACGGAGAGGGTCTTTGCTTCTGTGAGCATACAGTTGGCACCCAAGGCATCGGAACCACTCCCTCCCTCTAGTATGCAGCTGAGACAGCCTCCTACAAAAGGACTTTGAGCATGGGAAAAGCAAGACTCCCTGCCCAAGGGAACCCTCTCTCTGGGATCCTCTTTAGATGAGGCCACTGAAGAGTCACCCCGGAAGAAAGCGTGCAAGAGGAATAACTTAGATTCCCCAGAAAATTCTGTCACTGAAGTTACTGACTATGATGAGGGAGATGAGCCCCACGGTTCTCCGCTAGAAGATGTCTCATTTGGAGACATTCTCGAGATCCTCAAGCAGAGGGGAGACTGGAAGTCCTCCAACCCTTCTTCAGAGGAGTCAGTATTCTTGCAAGCTTTCCATGCTTAACTGTCTACTTCCTGGGTGCCCCCGCCTGCAGATGAGTTAAACTTATCGTGCAGTATGCCTGGAAGGCTCTAGACAACATCGAACCAATTCCCCGGAGACCTGACAAAATTCTTTCACTCCCAGAAGACCAACCTCACTGGTTCAAGCATCTAGTCATGGATTCCATGATCATGGCGGCAGCCACAAAAAGAGAACTTGCAGAGGATAGCTCAGCTGTCCATCCCCTGAACAGGGAGTCTCGGGCTTTGGACAGATTAGGGAAGTGGACCTTTTCTTCAGCGACCTTTGCCATTCTGTCCCTGAATTATATGGCACATTTGACACACCTCCAAAGAGATTTGATTTCAGAACTCTCAGCCTCTTTGGCAGGGGTACTGCCTGATGAGGTATGAGATAAAGTTGCTTCTCAGCTTGCGATCCTTGAGTCCATTTCTAAATCCTTTATGCGGTTGATTGCTCGCACAATCTAAGGGGCAGCTAGAGCGGCTGCTTCAGGCGTTTTTACAAGACATCATGCCTGTATGCGCTTATGTGACTTAGCACACCCCTTCAAGTCTTCCTTCATCAACGTGCCCATTGATGACTCTTCCCTTTTTGGCCCTAAAGTTAGAGACACATTGGCGTGAAGTGAGAAGGACGGAAAGACCCTATCTGCTGTGGACGTAATTTTTCCAACTCTCAACAATCTTATTTCAGGAATCAGAGGGGAGAAAAGATGTGGTTCAAAAAATCCCAAAGACATTTCCGTGACACTCATGGTGAACAATCACCCTGGGGCTGAGGGGGGGAACTCATCTGGAAGATGCCTGTGTCATGGGGGACCGCGTAATCAGGGTGCCATAGATGACTTCTCTGGTCAACCCTATCAGTGCTCCTGAGCAGCAGCCTTGATTGCTTTTCTCTGGAAGCAGTCGGGGGATGTTTTTCCCTGCATCAATCAGCCTGGCAATACCAAATTTCTGGGTGCAGAGAATAATAGCCACATGATACCACATCCCCAAGCCTCTAAGGTGAATCCCCAACATTTCACCCAGTCAGAGGGATGCAGCAGCATTAGAAACTGGAAAGCTGCTAGAACAAGAGAGTCATCCAATTAGTCCCACCAGATCAAATAGGATCCGGATTTTGCTCAAGGTTCTTTTTAGTGTCAAAAAGATGGGGGACTGGAGACCAATTTTTGATCTCAGCATACTAAACAAATTTGTCAGACGAGAAATTCTGGATGGTCATGGTTCAGTCCATTCTCCCCTTTTTAGAGAAGGATGACTGGATGTGCTCAATAGATCATCAGGATGCATATTACCATATAAAAATGGACAAATGCTTCAGAAGATACCTCCACTTCTGGCTGAGAGCCAATCACTATCAGTTCAGAGTACTGCCCTTTGGTCTCTCCACTGCCCCCAGAGTGTTCACCAAATGCATGGCAGTAGTAGTAGCTCACCTCAAACTACAAGGATTCTGGGCATTTCCATATTTAAATGATTGGCTCCTCGCCACCCCGACAAGGAGTCTATTGATTCAGGCAATCTCATACACTCAAGGCCTTGCTCTAGAGCTAGGAATTATGATCAATCTGGGCAAGTCAAACCTACTACCAACTCGAACCTTGAAGGTCATCGGAGCACTCTTCGACACAATATCTTGCAGAACTGCTGTAGCTCCTCACATGCTTCTGAAAATAAGAACCCAGATCCAGGCTCTTCTACCTCAGCAATTCGTCCAAGCACACCTAGTACTGCAACTGTTGGGTTCCATGGCAGAGCGACCATTACTTCAGTGCCTCTGGCAAGGTTACGTATGAGAATCCTACAATGGCTCCTATCCCATCCAGTGTCTCACCCAATACACATAAATCACTGCAAGCACAATCTGTCCTGGTGGATGAAACCAGAAGAGAACCTGTGGTGTCAACCATTTTGTCCCCCCCAGCCCAGGGCCACAGTGACCATGGATGCTTCCCTGTTGGGGGGGGGGGCATTACCAGGGGAAGACTTTCAAAGGCACTTGGTCATCCATAGAGGCCAACCTGCATATAAATGCCCTGGAACTATGGGCAGTCCTCTTAGCATTTCAAGCGTTCCATACTCCCCTCCCTTCCAGGACAATTGCAGTATAATCGGACAACATGTCAGTTTCTGATACATCAACAAACAAGGTGGAACCTTATGTCAGGAAGCCATGAGAAAATGGCATTGGGCGATAGTTTCCAACCGCTTTCTCATAGCAACGCACATTCCTGGGAGTTCCAACCTAATCTCAGACAATTTGAGCAGGAACATCCTGATTCATCACGAGTGGTGTCTCAATCCTGCAGTAGCGACTCAAATCTTCCATCGCTGGGGGCAAGCCTTGCTGCGATCTATTTGCACCCCCCCCTCAACCACAAGTGCAGATGCTTCTTTGCCCTAATTCTCCCTCAGGGAGAGTCACAGAGAGATGCTCTGACTCATGATTGGCCCCCAGATCTACTATATGCCTTTCCCCTCATTCCACAGTTCCTGAAGAAAGCTCAAAGGTTGAGAAGCGCAGTCATCCTAATCGCCCCCTATTGACCCCGTCAAGTCTGGTTCCCCTTCCTTTGGCTTCATCCAGTTCACCACCCATGGACCTTGGACCAGGCCCCAGGACTTCTCACTCACCCGCAAGGGCTGGTTCATCCCAACCTGCACAGCCTCAAGCTCACAGCTTGGTATCTCCACTTCTAATGATTGCCAGGCAAGCGGATTTATCCTTCCCTGTCCGTGAAGTCCTTCTGGCTTCACACAAACCATCCACCAGGAAAATCTATTACAGCAAATGGAGAAGGTTTTCTCTTTGGGCCAAAGAACAAAAGACTGATGCCTTGTCATTGCCTTTTCACAAGATTTTAGTATACCTCACTACCTTATTACATGCAGGAGCCTCCGCATCTACCATTATGGTACACTTAGCAGCTATTGCTAATTTTCATAATGGGATTAACAACTTATCAATTATGTCCCACCGACTCTGTAAGACTTTCACGAAAGGTGTCTTGCATATCAAGCCACCCTTTAAACCTCCAACAGAACCTTGGAATTTAACTCTAGTCCTACAAACCCTGAATGGTTCACCTTTCGAGCCTTCAAATTCGTGTGATATTAAATTCCTATCATGGAAGACCCTACTTTTAGTTGCTCTCACTTCAACCAGGAGAGTGTCTGAATTGCAAGCTTTGAGTGTCAAAAAACCTTACTTGATTTTCCACAAGGAAAGGGTTTCACTCCGTACTAATCCTTCTTTCCTACCCAAAGTTATCTTAGAGTCTTCTATTAATCAGTCAATTGATTTACCTGTCTTCTTTCCCCATTTTTAGAACAAGGGGGAATATCTACTACATACCCTACATGTGCATAGACAACTTTGTTTTTATTTGGACAGAACAAAATCATTCAGAAAATCTGATCAGCTATTTGTTGCCTTCTCAGGGCCCAGACTGGGCAAAGCTGTATCCAAAGCAAGTCTGTCGAAATGGCTTAGGAATGCTATCACTTTCATCCATCTACAAAACAAAGTACCCTTGCCTTCGAAAGTCAAGGCTCATTCCACTAGATCAATAGCAACTTCCAGCCACTTGGGCAAGACCGCATACATTTATCACACATTACGAATTGGATATGGCCTCCAGGGGAAGAGCATCCTTTGGTTTGATGGTGCTCAGGAATATCCTTCCATAGAGCCACCCAGGACGCAAATAGCTGGGGATTCGGTCCTAATTGTAAGGAATGAATGAAGATTTACAACATCAGATAAAGAAGTTATGTCATACCATAACATTCCATCTGTGTTGTCTTCATTCATTCCTTACCCCCCCTTCCCCCTACCTGGACTCCTGGTGGACTGCGGGGTCTTGTTATATGCTAGGGTATTTGATCAGACAGAGGCTCCAGTTTGTCTACCTGTCCTCCTTCCTTTTAACACCTTAGTGCTGGGTGGGCAAACTCAATTTGAAGAGACTGGAAGAGGGACACTATGGGTAGGACTTAGCACGAGAGCTTTTTGGCTGGCACGGACTTGTGAATGGGCCGTGTCGGTTCCGAGGATGGAACCGAAGTCCTAATCGTAAGAAATGAATGAAGATCTACAACACAGATGGAACGTTATGGTAAGATATAAATTCTTTTTATCTGAACTCAGCCTTCCAAAGTTTTTGGGTAGGAAAAATCATAAAGCCTAAATATGTAAACATTATACATATTCGCTTGTGCATGTATTTTAAGTTTGTAGCCCACTCGTGTGAAAAATATTCTTTATTGTCCACTGGCATCACTGAATGGTTGAAAAGCATATTCCCTGTGTGCAGAAAAAACAAGATTTAAGAAGTTTTTTTATCCAGTTCAATGTATGTTTGATTATCCAAACTACCCTAGGTCCCAATTAGTTTGGGTAATTGACTCTACTGTAGTGGAAAAATGTTTAAATTCACATAGTATGCAAATTGTATTTCTGAAAATATAATATACCTTGCCACTTGCACAGAATGCAAAAGTTTTTATGTATGCAATTGTAACCATAGATTGAAAGACAGAATAACCGAGTATCTTTTTGTTATTAGGAGAGGGATAGATACCAACTCTCTTGCAAAACGTGAAAGAAAAAGGCATAATGCATAAGTTTAAATTTAGAGTCATACAAGTATTAAGAAAACAAGGGATGGATATTTAAAGAACTACATGGAAATATGTGAACAAAATTGGATTAGAAGAATGAATACTGATGCTCCCCCCGGTTTCAACTCTATGGTTAGTGTAAAACCCTTATTAAAGAAGAAACAAAGCATGATATAAAAACATTCTATTGTTATCTGTACTCTGCTTTTAGAATTTTATCATTTATTTTGTAAACTATGAATAGTATTGTTATATTTTAATGTAATTGAAAAATTGTTGCTGCTAGAATGTGATTGGTTAATGGAGTAATTCCTTGTCCTTTTAAATGGATTGCTGCTTCTATGTTTGAGTTTATGCATTGAGAAATGGTGAACAACCCAAAAGCTTTGCTTGTTCAAACGATTTTATACTGGTGTCTAGCTTGAATGTTTTTGTTTGAACTTGTTTCTGTCAAGTATAGTTTGATCCACTTTGTCTTTACTTTCTATAAATACACTCTCGAGCATATTCTTACTATCATTGTTGATAGGCCCTTTTCTACCCCCGTATATCCCTGTGTCTTTTAAGGGTGTTATTCCTCTTTCTGATTTAAAAAAAACTTTGCTAGCCTTTTTTTCTCTGCCATTTTCTCTCTCCAGTGGCTGTGTTTACTTAGCTGCTGATAGAGTAGATATCTGTTTAACCTGTGGATATGTTGGAAAAAGGGTTTAAAATGTGTGAACTGCGTGCAGAAAATGTCTTTTGTTGATGCTCACTTTCTATGCGTTTATTGCTTGGGGGCTTAGCATTTAGATAGAGGAATGTTATATTTGCAGTGAGTTTAACCCAAGAGCATTAACCAAAAAACTAAATAAATTAATATTGAAAGGTCTTTTGCCAACTACCTTTTCTCAGGCCATCGCTGGAGTTCAGTCTCCAAAAGCTAAATCCAAGGACCTGTCAAAAATGTCAAAAAGGTCAAGGTCTTCTGACTCTACTACTTACATCTCGTTTGAGCTGAAGAAAATGAAATTGGATCCGACATCACCTACAATCTAGCTGTCCTTGGATCCGATGAAGTATCTGGCAGGTCCTTCCTCCGATCCAAAGAAATATACTATGGATCCGAAGTCCCCAGATACAAAGTATCTGCCCTAGGACTTTATATTCACCGTCAGTGGGCCCAGCACCATCTAGGGTACCCTCCCCTTTTCTTGAGCAGTAGTCTAGGCCCCCTTCAGTAGTGTCCTCATTCCTCCAGAAGTATCACGGAGGCTGATGTGGAAAGGATGGTAAGGAAGCTGTTCACTGAGCAATTTCAGAAGGCAGTCTTTATGGTTCCTACCCCATTTGGTCAGGCGCATAGTCTATCAACTACACCACTGGTAGCTGCTACTCCTCTGACCCATATTGTGGAGTTAGTGTCTTCAGATTTGAGAGTTCCAGGCCCTTCTGAGTTGGAACTGAAGAGAGTTTTCTCTCTGGATCTGACAGTTACTCTGAGCATGCCGGCTCGGACATCTTCGCGGCCATACGACTCTTGGAGCTGAAGCTTCCAGGTAGAATCTGAGGGGATGGAGTCGACTCCAAGGTTTTCGGAGCAGTCTCTCCATCTCAGAGCTTTGGTACTGGACAGCTTGGCTCTGGCTTCCACCTCAGCCGGATAGCTCTAGGAGTGGATAGAGCTGGTGTGTCAGAAACAAACTCACTTTCTCAGCTCTGTGTTGGCTTCCCTGTCTCTGCAGCAGTCAGCATTTGAGGTTGTGAAGAGGGTTTCCTCTAGTCCTTCCCCATCAGATCCACCTTCAACATCTCAGCTGTCTTCACCCCCATGATCCTCAGCATTCTATGCTGCTGGGACAGCCAACCCAGAGCTTCCAGACTACCGAGCCGTGTATTATTATCTCTTTTGATACTTCTCCAGGTCATCCCACTGAGGAAGTCCGTAGGAAGAAGACATGCAGGAGGAGGGATCTGGACTCCCCCAAGGAGTCTGTCACCAAGGATACTGACTTCAATGAGGGAGAAGGGCCTCCCACCCAATGACGTCTCATTTGGAGACATCCTTGAGATCCTAAACCAGAAGGGTGATTGGTCTGCCCAAACCCATCTTCTGAAGAGTTGGTATTTCTGGAAGCTTTTGGGATGGGCCCATCTACATCCTGGATCACTCTGCCCGCCGATGAACTCATTGATTTGGTTTCTAGGCAGGTGTGAAAGAAGCCTGATATGATTGAGCTATCCCCAAGAGACCGGACAGAATTCTGTCTCCACCGGTAGGAACAGAGCATTGGAGTAAGGCACTACCAGTTGATGCTATGGTCATAGCGGCAGTAAAATAGAAGGAATTCATGAAACAGAGTTCCACTGTCCACCCCCACCATAGAAATTCTAGGGCTCTGGACAGATTTGGGAAGGGAGTGTATTCTTCAGTGACTTTTGCTATCCAGTTGCAGAACTATTTGGCACATTTCATGAGGTCGCAAAGAGACTTAATTAAGAAATTGTCAAACTCCCTTTCAGGGCCACTACTGCAGAGGCTCAAACTCCTGTGGCCTCACATTTGGCTACCCTTCAATCTATAGCAAATTTCTTCATGAGACTCATCTCGCATGCTGCAGAAGGTGCCTCAAGGGCTGTAAGTTCAGGTATTTCCGTCAGGAGGCATGCCTTGGATGTGCCTGTGTGATTTTGCGGAGCCCTTCAAATCATCTTTCATCAATGCTCCTTTTGACGGTTCTTCCTTATTTGGCCCCACATTGAAAGACACACTTTCCACGTGTGAGAAGGATGGAAAGATCCTATCTGCTGTAGGCATATGTTTTTTGACCCCCCCCCCCCAGTGGACCTTTTCCAGGAATCAATGAGGATCAAAAGATGTGGTTCAGGAAGTTGCAGGGTCCTTTCCAGGACACACATGGAGGTAGTTTCCCCAGAGGCAGAGGGGAGAATAATACCCCATGGCAAAGGAGACCCACAAAACCAAGTGTCTAGAGATATCTTCTCTGATAGACCCTCCTGAACGGAGGCCTGATTGCCTGTCTCTGAAGAAAGTTGAGGTCACTTATCCCTGTGCCAAGCAGCCTGGCTAAACATAAGTTATACTTTGGTGCAGAGAATAATTTCCAGAGGTTATATTATTCCCTTTTCTCTTCCACCCCCATTACCCAGAAAAATGTCTGATGTTCCACCCAATTAGAGGGAAGCAGCAGCACTGGGAATTCAAAAGCTGCTAGAGAAGAGTCATCCAAGAGGTCCCTCCAGACCAGACAGTATCTGGAACTTACTCAAGATTCTTTTTAGAACCAAAGAAAACAGTTTTTGGTGTTGCAAGCATTCTCTAATACTCTCTCCCTCTCAGAACAATTGCGATCCAGACAGACAACATGTTGGTAGATTGGTACATAAACAAGGAAAAACCAGATCTTACTCCCAATGTCGAGAAGCCCTGAGGATGTGGCAATGGGCGATTTCTTCCAACCGCTTTCTATTTGCAGTGCATATTCTGGGAAAGTCCAACATAATAGCAGACAATTTGAACAGGTCCATCTTACTACCTCATGAGTGGTCCGTCCGCAACTAAGGGACAGACGTGATTTTTCATCAGTGGGGCCAGCCTTGCTGCAATCTCTTTGCATCTCCCCCTCCCCCCAAAAGAAACAAGTGCAGCAGCTTCTTTGCCTAATCTTTATTCCTGGGGAGTCATCGAGGGATGATCTACTCTGCAATTGGCCCCTCAGTCTTCTGTACGCTTTTCTCCCGACTTGTTCAAATTCCTCCAGAAGGCAGCCAGGTTGAAGATCAAAGTAATCCTCATTCCACCTTACTGGTTTCAAAAAATTTGGTTCCTGTTCCTTTGGCCTCATCTTCTGTACCCACCTTGAATTCTGGATCCGACTCCAGACCTTCTGTCTCACCTGACAGGCATGATTCACCCAGACATCTCAAATGTTAAGCTGACTGCGTAGTTTCTCCAATTCCATTGATAGCCTGGCAAACTATGCTCTCTTTGCCTGTCAGTTCCTTTCTGTTATCATCCCATAAGTCCTCTACAAGGAAACTCTACAGAAGTAAATGGAGAAGATTTGTTTGTTGGGCAGAGCAGAATCAGGTAAAACTCTTAGCTCTGATGCATTCTGTTCTTAAATTTTTAGTGAATTTATTTAATGAGTGTGCTAGTTCATCAACTATCAAAGTCCAGCTTGTAGCCATTTCAGATTTCCATTCGGGGTTTCAGAATTCTTCTCTGGCTTCCTCTAAACTATGCAAAGCATTTTTGAAAGGTACTGCTCCTCTTAGACCTCCTTGGGGTTCTTTTGTTTTACTTTTAATGGTCTTGTATTAGACCATTGTCATCCAAAAAGGGAAAATGTCAGTGTGGGAGGCAGATTCTCAAAGGGATTGTCATGAACAGTGTCTTTTTTTGTTTGGGTGCTTTCCACGACCATACCTCTTGTAGTATCTGAAAGACATTTTTGCTGAAAATGCTCAGAAACCATTTGCCTTCCTTGGCCATTTATCTGGAAAACCAATGGCTTACACGGTTAGCCCATGGCAGAATACTTTAACCCTGAGATACTCACACTAGGTAAGAAGGTGGTCAAGAAGTCTCGACTGGATTCTTTAGCTGTCCATCCTCCACCAGACATCCATGCATCAGCATCGTATTTCTCTGTCGTGACCCCATCAGAGAGGGGCATTCATCTGTCCTTCCCCATGTCCTCTGATGCTTTGCAGGCATCTGCTCTGGCTGCCTAAAGAGAACTGCAGTTCACTATGTCAGAAGGTCCTATTGGTCAGGGAGGAGGTTCTGGGTTCTCTTATCGAATCTTGCCAAGGGTTGGAACCTCTAGTATTTATTAGGGCTGGTGTCCCTTCCAAGAAAAAACAAAAACTGAAGCATGTTTCAATCTGTCCTAAGGATCCTCAAAAGGAATGACAGGAGTTTACTCAGGGTTTGTTTTCTGCCTTGATGACCCTAAAGCCTCCTCAAGGAGTTTTGGTACCTGCTCCTCCTTGGACCTCTACACCTTCTAAATGGCTTAGGGAACCAGATTTCTCAGACGAAGATTCAGTGTCTGATGAGGGTCTTTGTCCTATTCTTCCCAGATGCCTTCACCTTTAGCTTCTGGCTCTGATGAAGAGGAGTCTTGTTTAGCCCTAAGTCTCCTTTTGAAGAATTGTCCTTTGGGGACACGATTACTAGGATGATGGAGTACTTTAAGTTGGATTCTTAAGTGTCTGATATTCAGAGAAGATATGAGTTTCCTCGGGTGGATACTCCTAAACCATCAGCAGTTCCTCCTGTGTTGGCTACCTTGTTGAATACTTTCATTGCTGCTTCCAAGTCTCCTGATTCTCAGCCTCCTGCTCCTAAGAAACCTGATAGATTCTATAATGTCCTTGAAGATTCTCAGTTTTTAATTTAAATGTCCTGCTGATTCTGCTGTGGTGTCAGTCTCGTCTGACAAACCTTCTAAGCTTTTGCCCTCTTCCAAACGTTTGCCTTCTGATAAGAATAGCAGGGCAATGGAGAGGATTGATAAAGTTTACACTGCTTCTGCTTTGGACTTTAAGGCTGTTAATTACCAGACCCACATTACCAGGTATGCTCTGGCCTTGATTGCTCAAGCTTGTCAGGTTATTTCTGACCTCCTTGATTCTGAATCAAATCCACTGCCTTCCCTTTTTTAGGTTCTGCTTCACAAGTGGCTCTCCACTGTAAGTGTAGCTATGATGCAGCCGACACCCTCTTCTAGGGCTGTGGCTTTTGGGCTGTCATGAGGCATTGTTATTCCTGGCCTTTTTTTTTTTTTTTTTATTGTAAACACCTTTATTGAATTATCGCTTTTGGAATAGGCAAATTTACACTTATACAAAAGAAATCAAATTGTATTAAATTAACAAACATTATACTTCACATACATTGCTATTTATCATATAACCTAAGCAACATTATATACATTATTCAATTCCTGCCCCATTTTTTAAACAAGAAACATCTTTATTAAACCATCACTTATGACGTAAGCAGTCATACATTTATATAAATGAAAACAAACCACACCGACATAATCCTAATTGCAAGCATTTTAAATCACAAACCATACTGACACACTCCTAGCTGCAAACATTACACATCACTTATAATCTACCCAGTCATTTTCAAACATTATACAGCTCATTTAAGTCCTGCCTTCTTTTAAACCTCATTCCTCTATTGTATGCATTGTTCCCACAATTCCTGTTTTTTCTTATGTAGTTTACTCCTACCCTTTTCTAAAGATCTCAGTTCCAGTTGTTTTATCAGTGTTACTATATTCACTGCTTCTTAGGTTCATAGGTAGATACTAGGCTATCTGCCCTAGGGCATTTATAAGCCTAGCCAGAGTGTATTTGGCTTCCACCTCCCTATTAGATTAGCCTACTGTGCCTCTGTAAAGTAGGTCACAGAAGGTACCCTTTTAAGATTAGTTTACTGTGCCTCTGTCTAGCGGGGACACAGAAGAGATCCCAGGGGTGAATTTACGATTTCCCATCCACGCGTCCAGATTTCGCTTGAAGAGGGTCAGCGAGGGGCTATGTCTAACATGAATTGGGATTCTATTCCAGAGTGAGGGGAGCCTCTGGGAAATGAATCTGTCCCTCCAGCATGTCCTATTTATTTTTGTGCTGAGGTTTAGGTTCCTGGAGCGTGTAGCTCTAAGGGACTTGATTTTTTGAGGTGGAGCATGTCCATTAATTCTGGGTTTGACATGGCTTTGTACGTCAGGCTTAGATCGCCTCTGAGTAGGCGGTAAGCAACTGAGTAGAGCTGGAGTTTCTTTAGTCGAGCTGCATAGGACATCTGTTTGTAGCCCATGATCCTCTTGGTGAGGTACGTTTGGGGTCTCTCCAGTTGCTGCAGGTGTCGGGTAAGGTACATCCCAAAAGGGGCATTGTATTCAATTACGGGCCTGATGAGTGATGAGTAGAGGGGCACAATGACCTCTCTTGATCTAGATGCGAACCCTTTCGTGATAAGGTGGGCTATATAGAAGGTCTTTGTAACCACTTTGGCAACGTGATTATCAAAGGAGAGATTACGATCTACGTTGGTCCCCAAAGCTCTAGTTACTTCTTCCGTACTTAATGGATTACCACCTATGTCGTAATTTGTGGGCACCTTGTTTTTGCCAAAGGGGATGATTATGCACTTTTTAACATTTAGCTTGAAGCCGTGGCTCTGGCACCAAGCATCCATCTCTGTGAGATCCTTTTGGAGGATGCTTGTGTCAGCTGTAGATTCGATTATGGCCCCCAGTTTGCAGTCATCTGCGAACTTTGTCAGCCATAATCCCCCCGTGTTAGCCTGAACCTCAGAAAAGTATATACCGAACAAGAGAGGTCCCAGAACTGAGCCCTGTGGGACGCCACTTGTAACTGGTTTGAATTCGGACATGGCACCTGCAATTCTGACCATGTGGGCTCTATCTCTGACCCAGTTTGCAACCCATCTTGTGATATAGGGGTTGATATTTAAGCTGGTATGCTTATTTATGATGCCCGAGTGGGGTATTGTGTCAAAGGCTTTTGCGAGGTCCAGGTAGGCTGTGTGGACTACCTTGCCCTCATCTATGGCTTTGGTAACTGTTTCAAAGAAATCAACTAGGTTTAAGAGGCAATATCTGCCCTTAACAAAGCCGAATTGGGTAGGGTCCTGTGTCTGGAGGCTCCCAATGTCTTTGTTTATGAGTTCCATGATAATACGCTCCATAGCTTTACAGACCAGACTAGTCAGGCTTATGGGGCAATAGTTTCCGGGG
This sequence comes from Protopterus annectens, assembly GCF_019279795.1. Lineage (NCBI taxonomy): Eukaryota > Metazoa > Chordata > Ceratodontiformes > Protopteridae > Protopterus > Protopterus annectens. Next base: position 1,567,615,720 of record NC_056732.1, read on the forward strand.
TCTGTTGTGGCACCACCTTTGTGGAGTGTGACCACTGTAGCTGTACGCCATTCTTTGGGTACATATCCTGTAGTAAGGCTAAGTTTGAACAGTGACTTAATGTGAGGGTTCAATTCTTCTTGGAGCTCTTGTAAGACACAGCCTGGGACACCGTCCAGTCCCATAGATGCTGTGTTTTTTGCTTTGGAGAGGGCAGCTTTCACCTGTACATCTGTGATGTCAGGGAGGTTACATTCAGTTGGGATAGGAATTTGCTCCTTTGGGGGGGAAAGGGGGGGGAGTTTGCACTGAATCTGTCTGCCAGGATGTTGGCTATGTCTGTAGGTTCAGTATATTTTGTACCGTTATGCAACAATTCAGAGCATATCTGGGAGTTTCCACCCATGTTCCTGACATAACTAAAGAAGGCCTTGTGATTATCTTTAGTGTCTAGGGCAATTTTTCTTTCGAAGCTGGCCTTTGATGATTTTATGAGGGATCGAAGTTTCTTGCTAATACTGATCAGCGATGCCTTCCCTTTTTGGGATTTTGCTCTGTCATGTATAGTAGCTTCCTCCTTCTGTTGTATAGCTTATTTATGGCCGGGGTCCACCAGACCGGTCTCCTGTTTTTGGAGGAGTGAGTCTTGGTTTTATTTGGGATAGCACGATCCATCCTTTCCTGCAGGTGCTCATACAATGCATTTGTAAAGGATTCTGTGGATTGGCCTGTATTATTCTCTGGCCCAGGGACTTTGAAGGATTCCACCTCAGTCTTGAGAAATGCAAATTTGGCTTTTGAGAAATTCTTTACAGTGATTTCCTTGGCTGGGGGTGGGGACGGGATATGGATGTCCAGAGAAATTTGTTTATGGTCTGATCTTACCAATGAGGGGTTTACCTCTGGTGTGGAACATATAAGTCCCCATGTTGGTGATGACCAGGTCCAATATGTTGTTCCCTCTTGTGGGAGTGAAGACCAGTTGTTCCATTGCGTTAGAGTTTATAAATTCAGGGAACCATTGGGCGAGGGTGTTTGGGCTTGAGTAGTTTTCCCAGTCAATGCTTGGGTAGTTGAAGTCACCCAATAATATAGTGTTTGGAGAGACCTTCATATTCTCCAATGTTCTCAGGAATGCCAAGTGGGGTTCCTGTAATAGGGAGGGTGTTCTGTAGCAGGCTACAAACTGAAAGTCAGTTTTGCCCGCTGATAGTTGCACATGGATGGTTTCCAATGCTTCGTGCAGTGCCACTAACCTGGAGGTGTAGATATCTTTGAATATAGATACTCCCCCTCCTTTTGTGCTTCGGTCCGAGTTTTGGGGCCAAAACGCATGGTATGAGTTATAACCTGGTAGTGCTGGGGTTCTCTCAGGAGCCTTGAACCAGGTTTCTGTTACTGCACAGACATCGATTTTCTCCATACTGAGGAGAGCCTCGACTGCGTGCATCTTGAGGTTTAGACTTCTGGCATTGAGTAGCATTACCTTTAGTTTTTTTATCCTTGGGTTGTCTATGGAGGTGGGTTTGTCCTTTGAGCCTTGCCTAAAAAAGGTACTATGGGGGTGGCAAGAGCCTTGGCCAGTATACGAAAGCTTAAGGGTGACAGGTGCAAGCCATTCCTAGCGAAGCAACGTGGCTTGTCGAGCATGTCATCCCAGGCTGGCACCGGATACCCTTTGAATGACACCAATACTTTAGCCAATTGTTGAAAACTGATCATTTTGTCTTTATACTGTGGCATCATTCTTGGTGAGGGCAAGATGCTACTCAAGGCTAGGGTCATACCAGCCTGGGCTACATGGTCAGAGAGCTCCTCTATGTCTCTTTTCATGTAGGCCAGGGAAGTATGTCTCAGGTCATTCACACCAGCATGGACAATGACGGAGTCATACTTGTACTTGCTTTGGAGTGACCTGAGTGCTTGCGTTATGTGGCGGATCCTGGCACCCGACAGGCTGCTTACAGTGACCTTCTCCTTGTTTAGTCTGGTGAGCGGGACGTCAGTGCGCCGGACAACAGAGGCCCCTATAACAAGTGTATTTGGTGTGTTGTTTGGCCTTAAGGGCTGTGACTGTGAGGCACACTGATTTTGTGAGATATGTGATTCATGGGTATTGTTGAGGGGTGGCTGTTGCTTGGATATCTGCTTAGGAGGTCTTTTCTTTGTAGACAGATTTTTATTTAGAGCCTCCGAGTATGTTTTTGTGTGTTTCTGTTGGGTATGCAGATGCAATAGGTCTGTGTGAGACTGGATTTGTGGTGTGGGTGGTTACCTTTTCCTCCTGACTGACTGTGCCAGTCTTGGGTTGAGAGAGCTTTTGGTTTAGATTCGGATTTCCATTTTCTAATTGCTTTTTTGGCAGCCACCATAATTAAACACAAGGCCTTACTATTGCTAGGCAGTTCCAATTCTTAATCATAGCTCAGGAAAAAGTAATCTTCCTCGTCACAACAATCTGCTCACCCAGCATCTCCAAAAGTGCATCCTGCAGGGAATCCTTAAAGTCCACCAACCCACTGCACTCACAGAAAATGTTCCCAAGTACCTCTTTCTTCTCCATTACACCTACAACATTTGCTGTTTACCCAAGGAAAAAAATTCTCTGGAGTCTACTTGAGGTATAAAAATATGTATGTAAACATTTCCTAGCAAAAATCCTAAATCATCTAAATTTGTTTGCATATTTGGGAGACATGCATATATCCACCCATTATTTATTTTTGAATTGGTTATCCAGTCTCTCTTCCCAATCCTTTCTAACCTCCTCTGATTGATTATTATAGCTTTCATGCAATATTTTATAAGCTCTACTAATTATTCCTTTTTTAATGGCAGCTTCTGTTCTAGATTCTCCTAAAAATTCTAGTAGTGCTGGTCCTTTCATTTAGGACCCCCTTATTTATTTCTGTTTACCTATACTCTGATATCAATTCTTGAAAGGGAAGGCAATCTCTAACCTGCAGTCCAAATAAATTCTTGGACTCTTCACATTTTATTACCTTTCCCTCACTAGTTATTTGCATTATTCTTGGCTTTGTCTTCAGTCTCTGTCTGAGCAAATTAAGGCCAAGGTGTTGGGTGCTCATTTGGATAATAAACTTCTTTTTTTGGGATTGCTACTACTGCTGATATGTTTAAGACTCTTCAAGAGAAAGGCAAAGCTTTCCAGGACCTTAAACATATTGTTGTCACTCCTATACCCAAGTTCCAGAAGAATTATCCTTGTAGACCTGCTTTTGTTTGCAGGCAACCCCACCAGGTCTCCAAGGGTAGGAAGAGTGGGAGGCAGGCCCCCAATGCTAAGGCTTCTCAGATTTCAGTAGTCCAGAACCCTCCTTTATCTTGATAAGCCTGCTTCTATTTTGACAATTCACCCCACCCCTTCTTTTAGACCAGATTCCTTTGTCTCTTCAGCTTTACCTGTATCTTCCAGTTTGGCATCCCATCACTTCAGATGCTTGGTTCTTTATATCATCCATCAGGGTTACTTCATGGTGGGGAAGTCTCTCCCTCATTCTTCCAGGGATTCCTCAACCTCCTATAGAGCAACTTCCTCATTTACCAGAGGTTCTAGGGTGCCTGGTGAACCAAGGAACCATTCAACATGTCCCCCTTCCCAAGTGGAAAAGGGTTTTTATTCCAGGATTTTCCTGGTTCCTCGAAAGAAGAGCATTTGGAGACCTATTCTAGATCTCTCAAAGTCCCTTCTTTTCATATGCTTACTATTCAAATCCCGTTTTCTCTCTTATTACACAAGGCTTTTCTGTTATCTTTGGATCTGAAAGATGCTTACCTTCATATCCCTATTCACCCCTCTTTTCAGGAGTTTTTATATTTCTCTCTCTTCCTTTCATTTTAATTCTCTTACTTTGCCCTTTTGCCTCTTACTGCCCCAAGGGTATTCACAAAATGCCTAGCTCGTGTGATTGCTTTCTACAGGGTCCAATGCATTCAGATCTTTCCTTATCTAGACAACCTGTTGCTTCTGGCTCCTTCACACTTGGCTATTACAGGAAATGAAGTTCACCATCTCTCTCCTTCAAAGTCTGTGGTTTACTATCAACTTCAAAAAGTCTGTCCTGACTCCTCCTCAGGATCATGTGTATCTGGGATGCAGGATATAGACAGTGCCAATGTTGACCTCTCTTCCATCTTCAAAAGTTTTGACATTGACAGCCTTCTTTCAATCTCTTCTTCATCCGACTGCTATGCCAGTCAGGGAGTTTCTTTGGGCCCAGGGATTCATGGCCTCTTCTATTCTAGTGCTTCCTCTTGCCAGACTGTATATGCAGAAACTTCAATGGTACCGCCAGTCAGTTTGGCTGAAGCACAGTCACACACTGGATTTTCAGTGTACCTCTCCTTCCCTGTCTAAAGAAGAAATTAAAGTGGTGGATTCAACAGTTTGCCCTCAACCCAGGGTGGCCATTTCAGCCTCCAGCTCCTTCTTAAGAACTGTTCACCAATGCCTCAGACATGGGGTGGGGGGCTTCTTTTGGTCACCTGAAAGTTTAGGGTCTCTGGCCCTCCCCGTTAGCAGTCAGACCATATCAACATCAGAGAGATGAGAGATCAGATTCTGGCCCTTCAAGCTTTTCACCCCATGTTCTCTCCAGGCCCCTTGAAGGTGTACCCAGACAATACTACAGTGAATGGGGTATGTTGGTAAGTAGGGAGGCACAAAATCTTACTTGCTCTGCAGGATGACCCCCTTAGGCTTGGGAAATGCCTCTCTGTAATCATGTAATTATTCAGGCAGTATACATTCCTTCCGAACACAATCATGTGGCAGAGACAGGCTCATGAATAAATGCTTCTCAGAGACATGTTTCTGAACATTGCCCATTGGTGGGGTATTCCTAAGGCAGGTCTTTCTGCTTCCGCTCTGAACAGGCTGCTTCCTCTCCTCTGTTCCAGAGTGCCATGCCATCTGCCATTGAAGAAGTATGCCTTTTCTTTCTGATGGGATGTTTCTTTGTTTCCTTCCTCTTCCTCTACTTCTAAGAGTCCTGCAGAAGATTCAGCTGGACTCCCTGAAAATCTTGCTAGTGTCTGCTTTTTGCACAAGACCGCACTGGTTTGCCTCTTCTTATTGCATCTGACCAGGGGCAATCACCACAAGTTAACTCACTAGATGGATCTCCTCTCACAGTACAAGGGGTCTCTCATCCAGCCTCACTTGTCCACTCTTCAACTGATGCTGTGGGTTAGAGGGTTTTGATCCCTTTCAGGCACCTCTTTTTGAGGATATGTTCAGTGTTTTACAAGCGGCAAGGAAACCCTCAAGGAGGAAATCTTTTATGGCCAAATGGAAAAGATTTTCTGCCTGGTGCCATGCTCATAGCCTGGTCCCTTTTTTGGTGGTGGTCCCTCTGGGCTTCTCTTATTTGTATGAGTTGCTTCAGTCTGGACTGGCCTATTCTGTGAAGGCCCATTTGTCAGCCATTTCTGCTTGTCTGCTCTTGAATCCCCCTTTGACCTCTTGTTTTGAGGTCAAACAATTTCTTAAAGCTGTCCTGCATATTAGGTCTGCAAGGAAACCCATTCCTGCTCCTTGGGACCTTAATTTTGTTTTGGAAAATTTGACTTGGGCTCCTTCTGACCATGCAGGTTCTGCTTCTTTTCAACTTTGTACATGGAAGACTGTTTTGTTGCTGGTGCTTAACTCCTGCTCAGAGGGTTTCTGAGCTCCTGGCCCTTACGGTTGTTCCTCTTTTTTTGTGGTTTTTCACAGAGACAGGGTGTTGCTTTGTACTAATCCACCTTTTATGCCCAAGGCAGTAAATGTACTGACTGATTCAAGGGCAACTCAACTCTCTTCCTTTTTCCCCTTCTCCTCAATCTGCTAGTGAGAAGGTCCACCATACCTTGGGTTTACACAGACAGCTCAGGTACTATGTGGATAAAACTAAGGCCATTCATAAGCCTGATCAGCTTTTTGTTTTCTTCATTCCATGTCATTAGGTTTGGCTGTTTCTAAGCAAGCCATCTCCTGGATATCTAAGGCCATTTTGAGCTGTTTTATTCTCCCTTATGTTTTTGGCTACTGCAACAGTGATATAGAATGACATAGTGTTGTTGTACAAGATCTTACCATAACAGCAGATGTCCTTCTCTTCACTGTTGCAGTATTTGCTCAGTACCCTGTCCCCCTCCAACCCTCTCTTGTTTGTTTTGGTTAATCTTTTAGATTCCCTTCTTGCAGGGGGGTCCATTTTTTTCTTCTGCATGTACATGGACACCTCTGTCCTACAGAGACTGTTCTCTTCTGGGGCAATTCAGTTATGAGTAGTTGAATACATACATCCTTTTTATGCTGTACGTTCTGTGTGGGGAGCATAAATGTGATGCATGGCACATACAAGATCATGACGGTTTTGTATGCTGGATGAGTTTCATGCTACCCTGGGCAGGAGATCCCTTCTGTTTTGGAAACTGCAACAGTGAAAAGAAGGACATCTACTGTTGAAGTAAAATTTTACATAACTGTACTTTTTAGGCAAATGGGTTCTGAGGCTGGTTCAGCAAGATTATGAATAGCAATGGCAAGAAACCCATTTCCAGGGAATTATTCCACATCCCCCAGGCCAAATCCCTCTGTTCCCTCCTGCCCTGCAGCATGTGCTGTCCGATGGGGTAATGGGGTAATAGAAACAGTTCCTCCTTCCTAGCTGGGAGAAGGGTTTCATTCAAGAATGTTTATGATGCCAAAGAAAGCTCTGGGCATTTCTTTCCTAAACCAGTATGTGATAGTGCCCAAGTTCAAAATGCTTTCACTTCACAACCTGTTTAACCATTCTTTCTCATTTATGGTTGTTGATTACCTTAGATTTAAAAGATGCTTATCACATTGCCATTCATCCAGATTTCAGATATTTAAGGATCTGCCTTACCCTTTGGGCTAGCCACTACTCCAAGAGTGTTCACAAAGTAAACCAAGAACCACATAAAACAGCCAATGAATTCCAAAACCAACCTGGAAGAGAGGAACTTGAAACAATAACGAAATGCAGTCCAAAAAAGTTTATTAAAAACTCACAAAGTGCTTTTATCCAGGTGCAACAAGGACCTCTTCAGTCCTTTAAGTTCCTCTCTTCCAGGTAAGTGTTCTCAAAGTGTCTAGCTCTGGTCATAGCCCACTGCAGGCTACAGGACATCCATATTTTTTCCATATTTGGATGACTTGCTTTTCTTAGCAAAGTCTTTTTTTCAAAGTGTCAGGATTCTCTCATTTGGGTGAAAAATATTCTTTGTAGGCTGGGATTCCAAGAGAACATTCAAAAGTCTTTTTTTTTTTTTTTTTTTTTTTTTTTGAGTCCATCACATAGGATTGTGATCATGGGTGTCTGCTAGACAGCTCAGTACAAACAGCTTTTCTCCCACAGGAAAAAGATCTATGTTTTGGTCTAGTTCAGGGGTTTTCCACTCTGACTTCGACCACTTTTAGGGTATAACTTAGGATTCTGGGACTCTTGCATACCTCAACCTGAAAACATCAAAAATCTGGACAAAGCCCATGAAAAATAGGTACAAATCTGTATGCTGATTAACATCAAATTTGCATACATAATTATGTAGTCATGCCTACTCCATTGGAATTGTGGGATACCAACTTTCAAACGAAAACTCAAGAGCAGACAACCAAAATATGTCACCAGAGTCTCCCCGCAGCCATTCCAGTGTCCCATTACCTGTCTATTTCACCGCATTTACCATAAAAACGAATGTGTGCATTCTGCTTTACTTCTACAATGATTATTTGGATTTTATTCTTATATTTTGTCCCACAATGCACAAACTCTAATAGAAATCTGTTAAACAAAGCAATACTGTCTCACAATGAAAATAGACTTGGCATTAAAACTTCTCTGCCCTTGAGACTCACATTAATTGAAACAGCATTGAAACCCACACCACATCCAAAGAAAATGCATGGCCAGTGATGGATAAAGATTACCTTGGGCTGTTTTCAAATCATTGGCTCCTTGCACACAAAATAAGAAACATGCATGTGTTCTTTGAGACACCTTCCTTACTTTATTAAATTATATTCCTTGTACAGCACACTTATTAGAGTGCATTTTAAATTTATTGTTTGAACATTTTTCCAGTAGGCAATGAAACAAAATGCATGAACCAGTAATGACAAAACTGCCCAATTCAGAACATTTCCATCATAAAAGTCTACTTCCACGCCTACACAATATACAGCTATATCTATATATAAAATAGAATGACAGTAGTGTAAGCCATAGCCTAGTACCATGTGTGATCACTTTTACTGTTAACACGAATGATTTCATGCATGGACATTCTGATCTTCTGAATCTCTTCCTGAGTACAGAAAAAATTCATCTGTGTGGAATCTACAACTGAACCCAGGAGGGTTATTGTGTATAAATTAATTAGATTGTATTTCTTTGAGGAGGCGCAGTGGTGCAGCTGTTAGCATGGTCTCCTCAAAGCAAGAAGTTCTCCAGTTCAATTCTTGGCTGGGGTGTCTTCTGTATGGAGTCTGCATGTCTTCCCTGCATTTGCATGGGTTTCCTATGGGTGATCTAGTTTCTTACCACATTCCAGAGACATGCAGTAGGTGTATTGGACACTAAATTGGATGTAGGTGTGAGAGAGAGAGTGTGTGCGCGCGTGTGAGGTTTGCCAACCCCCATCTGTATACATGGGAGGAGGGTTGGTCACCCCATAAAAAAATAAATACTATGGAAATAACGAGTGCTGGAGAGTGCTCACTGCCTAATGTGCTAGTTAGCATGGGAATGGATGGATGGTATTTATTTGAGTTTTATGTTCAAGCACTATTATCATGCTCAAATGCTGCAGAACTTCCCCAGTATGAGCTACAATAATGCACTCATTCAAATAAGAAAATGGTTATTTTTTTGTTTTCTTAATTGTGCAAACACTGAAGCTAAATATTCTGTAAATATCACCCTGTTTCTGGATAGGCCAAATAAACAATAGTAAACTAGATGAGGAAATCTTTTACTTGCAGCTGTTAGCATGGTCTCCTCAAAGCAAGAAGTTCTCCAGTTCAGTTCTTGGCTGGGGTGTCTTCTGTATGGAGTCTGCATGTCTTCCCTGCATTTGCATGGGTTTCCTATGGGTTTCTTACCACATTCCAGAGACATGCAGTAGGTGTATTGGACACTAAATTGGATGTAGGTGTGAGAGAGAGAGTGTGTGCGCGCGTGTGAGGTTTGCCAACCCCCATCTGTATACATGGGAGGAGGGTTGGTCACCCCATAAAAAAATAAATACTATGGAAATAACGAGTGCTGGAGAGTGCTCACTGCCTAATGTGCTAGTTAGCATGGGAATGGATGGATGGTATTTATTTGAGTTTTATGTTCAAGCACTATTATCATGCTCAAATGCTGCAGAACTTCCCCAGTATGAGCTACAATAATGCACTCATTCAAATAAGAAAATGGTTATTTTTTTGTTTTCTTAATTGTGCAAACACTGAAGCTAAATATTCTGTAAATATCACCCTGTTTCTGGATAGGCCAAATAAACAATAGTAAACTAGATGAGGAAATCTTTTACTTGCAGCTGTTAGCATGGTCTCCTCAAAGCAAGAAGTTCTCCAGTTCAATTCTTGGCTGGGGTGTCTTCTTTATGGAGTCTGCATGTCTTCCCTGCATTTGCATGGGTTTCCTATGGGTGATCTAGTTTCTTACCACATTCCAGAGACATGCAGTAGGTGTATTGGACACTAAATTGGATGTAGGTGTGAGAGAGAGAGTGTGTGCGCGCGTGTGAGGTTTGCCAACCCCCATCTGTATACATGGGAGGAGGGTTGGTCACCCCATAAAAAAATAAATACTATGGAAATAACGAGTGCTGGAGAGTGCTCACTGCCTAATGTGCTAGTTAGCATGGGAATGGATGGATGGTATTTATTTGAGTTTTATGTTCAAGCACTATTATCATGCTCAAATGCTGCAGAACTTCCCCAGTATGAGCTACAATAATGCACTCATTCAAATAAGAAAATGGTTATTTTTTTGTTTTCTTAATTGTGCAAACACTGAAGCTAAATATTCTGTAAATATCACCCTGTTTCTGGATAGGCCAAATAAACAATAGTAAACTAGATGAGGAAATCTTTTACTTGAAATTTCAACTACTTGTAAGAAGCTGTTATCCACACCTATGCTTTTTATTATGGAATAATGTTACATGAAAGGCACATAAAGTAATTGAAGTTATTATCTTAAACTTTGTTAAATTAACTTGTTTTGAAAGCCCTAGTACATAAATCCAAGATTTGCCTTTCTCAGTGACCAAAAATAGGAAAAGAAGCCTTTTTGTTTGTCTGAAACCCACTGGGTTGCTTTTTTCTAAAGAAGTCTGTATCTAATTACATGAAATCTGAGGAACTGATAATAAATGAGGATACACTGAAATTCCACTGAATAATATTTTGGAGAGGTCTGCATGCAAAACCCATCTGTGTAATGTAATACTCTCTCAAATAATCATGGTGCAAATCGTATCTCTCTCTCTCTTCAGAAAGCTGTGCAATCAAACTGTCTACTGAGCAAACACATATGAGAAACATTTTGCTCATTCATGTCTGAAGGAATGATAGGATGTATAACTGACAACTGAAGCAATTGCACTAAAGCAGCTGTGATACAAGTTCAGGTGAGCAAAGAACTGAATGTAAGTTTACTACAGCATATGCACTTTTTAACATGTGCAAACCAATCATATCTAAGACTGAGGTTGGTATTTGTACGTTAATTTTTTTTCACTTTCTAATAATAACCAGTTTTCTTACAGCTATCTTAATACTGAACTCTGGAATGAATCCATGTGAGCTAAATAGTTCATGACCCCTATGGATAGGTTACTTAAAAATAAATGTCCTCTGCCCATACAGTACGTGTCTAAAACATAATGCCTTATCAAAAGAAACAAGCTAAGGGGAGAATCTTTCTTTGTCATTACCGCAAAGATAAATATATTAATGAATATTTTGCTTTTAAATCACATTGTTTTTAGAACTGGGGTTTGTATTGCAGAGACACACACACACCACTTACTTCAAAATTAGAATGAATTCCAGCCAGAATCCACTTCCCAAAAGAGAACATCTTCATCGCTCGCAGCTGGATGCTTCCCATCCATTCAAAAAGCAGTCCGGAAATACATGATTGTGAGCCCCTGAGCTGAATTCCGACAGGCTTGTAGCCCTGACGGAGCTGTTGTCATCACGCACGTGATGACATCAGCTCAAACCGCTAAAAAATTAAAAAAAGCAGTGAAAAAGTCGGAAATGGAGTGCCACTCGGGAATTGTGGCACCCCATTATTTGGCCCCCAAAACTCGGTAAAAAACTAGTTATTCGGTATGGTTGGCTTCTATGATTCTCCATATACCTTGGCAAGACTCCACATGACAAAGATACAATAGTATCTGAAGTCTTATTGGTTCCATCACCACCACCACCACAGATTATCTTTTCAGACTGCATTTATAGGATTTCACCACAGAAAAATCACTTGATGGAGATATCAAATATCCCTGAATCTAGGTCCTCCCTTCTCCTGTCCTATGCCAAAGCAGTCAGTTATCGCAGACATCTTGGACTTTGCTTGGAGAACAGTGTCTAGGCAGATGAAAAATGCAAGGTATCTAGGACAATAAAGGACAGACTCAAGCATATAAACTTAAAAGAGATGCTTATCAATCATTGAACTCCCTGTATCACCTCTGGTTCCCAGGACCACTTCACGTTGTTACAGACAATACCACAAAGATGTGGTTTGTAAATAGTAAAGGCGGAAGCAGATTTTACCCCCTCTGCAGACTACACAACTAAGGTAGCTGCAAAAAACGAACCAGACAGTATCTTCCCTTCTCTTGTTCGCTCAAGTATACAATACTCCATGTCTCTTCAGTTCGGTCAATTTATTAAAAATGTTAAGCGAAACCAACTTCAGTTACATATGGTTAATTTAAAACAAGTGCAGGTAACCCACTGTGCTTAGTTTAACTTGATAAATAATAGTCTAAGCATTTATAGACATTGGAATATAAGTAGAATATAAAACACAAAAACAACACGTCAACAGTGGTTTAAATGCACATTATTTATGTTACGTGACTAATGGAAACTGAGTTAATTTTATAATTAGTAAGAAACACGTGATGTTATCAGATGTTTTAAATGGAAGGAAGAGGTGGAGAGACTACTTGTTTGAAAAAGTTTTTGGATAACCGAGAACGAAAAGCGTGTAACATTATTTTATGTTTTAAATTAACCATATGTAACTGAAGTTGGTTTCGCTTAACATTTTTAATAAATTGACTGAACTGAAGAGAGACAGAGTATTGTATACTTGAGCGAACAAGAGAAGGGAAGATACTGTCCGGTTTGTTTTTTGCAGCTACCCTGGTTGTGTAGTCAGAACAGCTCTTTCTTGGTGTGTTTGTCGTTTGTGTTTATGGCGGCAGAAAACTTTGACAGTACCCAATTACCAGGCACACAGGACAGCAAACCTGGTAACTTAACTATGCTTATAAACCTACTTTCTCAACGAGTGGAAAACTTGATGGACAGAATTGATACACTGAGTGGATTTACAGCTAGCAATCCACCAGGGAGTGTTAATACAAATAAAAATTTGATAAACCAACAAGGAACGGATCAAAACAACTCCCAGAGAGTAGATATGAACTCTGTCTCTCCTACTAATTCTAACATTAACAACACTATGAAACTATTACCAAATCAACAAGGAGACACCACTTCTAGAAGTAGTTCAAGGAACCTAGCGAACTTAAATAACACCTCGGGGCTTATTGGGATCCCAAATGTGTCAGCATGGCTACATGAACCAATGATTTTTGGTAATGATGAACAGACAGCGACACGAGAACCCTGCTGGAGGTGGTGCATCTATTGTTACAAATCTTAGAACACTTGACCACACTCTTGTTAAATATAAGAAGCTGCAGTTAGAAGTTTCTTATTTTAAGGAGTGTGTTAAAGAGAAAATTGTACCGAAAGGTTTGAGATCGTGGCAATACCCGACAGGGTTAGAAGAAGGGTCAGCATTCCATAAAGATTTGTTAAATATGTTTGACAGACACGGAACAGAACTTCTTGATTTAATGACTAAACATTACCAGATAAATCTCGAGATCTTAGCTTCAGATATAGAGAAAATTGATCAAGAAATCACAAACAGTTCTGATTTCGAACGTTACAAATTTGATTACAACAGAACATTTGAAAGTATTAACCAACTGATGGAAAAACTAAAATCCACAAAAATGAAAAAGATGCAGCGTGATAAAACAGCTTATAGAAACGGGACAACGTATCCTAAGCCACCATCTTCGCAGGTATAAAAACAAAAAGAAACAACTACAAGAGAAGGCGAAAACAATGAGATCCAAGAAACCTACCCACAGATGAGAGATGGAACAAATGACACCAGTGTAAATGAAAATTATGAAGTCAGAAGGAGTGAAAGAATTACACAAAAGAACAATTACAGTACTGTGGATAATTCAAGTAACTCGAACTCTAATTGTGAAAATTTTCATCACCAAACTCAGAACCACTACTCTTGGAGAGGGAAACAACAATGCCCCAACAATAACAAGAGGAGGAGGAAGTAGACGATATGCATTACAACATAAGGTACTGTAAATTTTTGACTAATGCACAAAAAGATTTCACAGTTTACAACTATACAGAGACTAATATTGATTCTGGCCTTGTTGAACTGTTTACCAAAGGTCAGACCTTCATCATAGTGGAGAAGGCACAACTAGCACAAACCCTTATAGACTTTAAATTGTTTGTGTGTAAAGTCAATCTAGCAGTAATTATGGGAACAAACATACATAAAGAGACTGAATTTTACACTGCTAGTACTTATAATCCACCATTGCAGAATAGTGTAGCATTGTTTGAAAAAATGTGCAAAATAGACTTAAGACACAGTATAGAGAATAGTAAAATGTCGTAAAACAAAAGGAATATTACTGAACAAGAAAGATGTGCAATAAGTTATATACAAAAACTGCCCCTCAGATTTATGAAACCAGATAAGGGGGGGTAGTTATTATGCACATAGATGACTACAAACGAAGGATGAAACTATTATTAAATAGTGAGACATATGTTAGTGTCTCAAGAAATGAACTTAATATTGCTTATGTTAGAATATAAACATATATTAGTGATTTGTTTACAGAAGCAAATATTGACTTAGATATGTACAATTGTATGACCATGATAGCACCAAAAACTCCACTGCTATTTGGTGTACCCAAAGTACAGAAAAATATAGAAAATCCCCCAATGAGACCACTAGTGGACCCACGCAACAGTATCACTTATAGTTATGCCAAAGTGGTGGATTCCATATTGAAAAAATACATCAAGTGTGAGGGTCAAATATGAAAGGACTCATGGTCTTTTTTGAAAGAAATTAATCAACTCAAATTTAAGAAAGAATTCAACTTTATGACGATTGACGTAAAAGACCTGTATACTTGCATCCCCCATCACGAAGGAATAGAATGGATTTCTAGAAAGCTAAAAAATGGGGACACCACGCAAAGAGCTTGACCCAGTGGAGGAACTATTGTACATAGTTTTGTCCAACAACTACATCACATTCGACAATGCACTCTACTTACAAAAAGTAGGGGTTGCAATGGGTTCTTCAATAGGGGCGAGCTTTTCTAATTTAGTCATGGCTCAATGGGAAGATGAATTTATTAAGAATCAACCATATACTAAAAACATATTGTATTATTATACAAGATTCTTAGATGACATTTTTGTCATAATTAAAGGTGATGAAAACATAGCTAAGGAGTTACTCTACTAAATAACACCACAAACTTTTTGAAGTTTACATCATGTTATGGTGAAAACAAGATCTCATTTTTAGATATAGAACTAAGAAAAGACAGTACATACAATAGATACGTTAATACTATCTTTAGAAAAGAAACATATTCCAACAGTTTATTACACTTTACCAGCTGTCCCCATTCCACCAAAAAAGATCAGTGGTTAAGGGACAACTGGTAAGAGCTGCTAGAATGGTCAGTCTTGACAACGACTTCCAATTAGAATGTCAAAGACTAGACATGATGTTCCAGAATAGAGGTTATCCACAAACTTTAGTGAATGACCTCATTGATGAAATTAACATCAAGAGAAATAGAGGAATATACAAACCTATTCTTAGTACTGAAAATGAATCTGATGAGACAAGTTATGAACCATTAATTATTGAACATGTTCAAGGTGAACAGAGTTACATTAGCTATAGTTTCATCACACCATACAGTATTAATGTGGGGGACTTAAGGAATGTTATCTAGAAGAATTGGGAAATCTTGGAAAATGACGTATTTGTAAGGAAAAAACTTACACAGTTCCCTAAGATGATTTTTAAAAAAGGAAGGAACATCAAAAATATTTTTGAAAACCAGCTTTGTAGAACTATTAGGAATCCAGGGATGACAAAATGTCTGATTTGTCACTTTTGTAAACACACAGAAATAGGAAGGACATTTAGCATTCGTAATATAAAATACAACACCAGAAATAAATACAATTGTCAGTCTAGAATGATAGTGTATTTAGCTAAATGCCAACAATGCCACGCATTTTATATAGGAAAAACTATACAGACACTCAAGGAAAGAGTGTATGAACATCTGCATAGTATCAGCCACAATAAACTTGACAATGTGTTGGCAAGACACGTGATAGAATATCCAGGACACACTTTTAAGTTTTGTGTCATTGACCAGATTAAAATAGATGAAAGAGGTGGACCAGATAGTCTTCTGTTAGAAAGACTCGAGTTAATGTGGCAACTTATTACAAATGCATGTGCCTATCCAGGCATAAACGAAATTTATTCTATTCTATGTATTCTAAGACTAAAGAATTTGAATAGGAGTAATTAATGTCAACTAAATTTGAGTGTTAAAAGATTCTAAGTGACACCAGTTAAGTACACAAGTAATAAGAACTAAGTACATATCTAAATTCCATTATTTGCATACGCAAATTAGCATGACATAACAAAATGGTGACTAATAATGCTTAATGTTACAGACTTGATGGATATAGTGGTCAGATTAATGTAGCAATATTTTGTAGGGACTGAACTTGTAAATAGGTTTTAAGTATAAACTAACAAATTGTGTTTGGTCACACAATTTTATTTATTATGTATATTCAGATCACCCCTTGAGTATTTGTTTAAGACACTTGTTTCACAAGTGCCTATAAGAGTGGGTATGTATATACACTTTTATATGATAGATGAGAGTGTAAATGTAATGCGTTTAACAAATGCTAATACATAACGTTTTATGAACGCATTCTCTTTAAGATTAGATGCAGGTAACCCACTGTGCTTAGTTTAACTTGATAAATAATAGTCTAAGCATTTATAGACATTGGAATATAAGTAGAATATAAAACACAAAAACAACACATGTCAACAGTGGTTTAAATGCACATTATTTATGTTACGTGACTAATGGAAACTGAGTTAATTTTATAATTAGTAAGAAACATGTGATGTTATCAGATGTTTTAAATAGAAGGAAGAGGTGGAGAGACTACTTGTTTGAAAAAGTTTTTGGATAACCGAGAATGAAAAGCGTGTAACATTATTTTGTGTTTTAAATTAACCATATGCAACTGAAGTTGGTTTCACTTAACATTTTTAGTAAACTGACCGAACTGAAGAGACATGGAGTATTGTATACTTGAGCGAACAAGAGAAGGGAAGATACTGTCCGGTTTGTTTTTTGTAGCTACCTTGGTTGTGTAGTCAGTACAGCTCTTTTCCTGGTGTGTGAGCCCTCTGCGGACTAGCCATGTTAGCATGGGATATAGCTTTACAGCACAGTTTCACTGTACAGCAGACCTCCTACATCCCATCACAGCACAACTGTGTGGCAGACAAGCTGAGCAGGACAAAGGCAGACCCTCAAGAATGGAAACTAGATCGGGGGGGGGGGGTTCCAAGATTTGATCTGTCTGTGGGGGAGTTCCTCTAGCAGATGTATGTCTTCTGTCTGAACATCAGATGGCAAATTTCTGCTCCAGTACTCTGTGCAAGAAGGCCTGGAAGACAGATGCCTTTTCTTTTCTTTGGGCAGCAATGTTTCTGTGTGCTTTTTTACCCTTTCCACTGATAGCCAGGGTACTTTTGAAGATTTAGAAGGAATCCCCTATATCATTGTGGTGACTCCCATCTGGCCCAGGCAACAGTGGATCTGATGTCTTTTCATCCGATTCAACATATGGGCTGTCTGATCCAACCTTGGCATCATTTCTGAAGCTTCACAGATACAGGGCTCTGACTCCTTCACAACCCATAATTACCTCCACTCCACCTTATTATTTCAGATCTCATTTGCCGCTTAAAGCATCAGATGTGTTTCTACGAGAGCTCTTCAATCAGAAAGTATATCCTTTACTGCTTGATCAGTATCCTCCTACATTCTCTCCTACCGAGAGACTTGTCTCTCCAGATTCTTTTTTTTTCTTCTTCTAGGCTATAGTACAAAAAAAATATTACATAGTTTAGGATTAGGTAGTAGGGTAGTTGTCTTCAGCTGTAGATGCTATTTTCTTCCTTGTGATAGTTTCTCCATTGTATATAGTAAGATTGTCCTGATTTTTGGTGTGCCTTTCACTTTATTGTTGTTACTTAGTACCATTGCTGTGGTCTTTTTTTGGTACCATTGGCTATACTATTAGTTTGTGATTTAAAAATGTCTGATTGTCAAGGCTTTAAGAAGTGTATTGAATGCAGACATAAATCATGCCACAAGATCTGCATTCTTTGTGGTCCTATTGTTTTGGCCCTACCCATCTTGATACAGATTGTGAAATGTGTCTCTTTTGGCACTAGGGTTCTCCAAACACAAAGGAAAAAACTGATAGTAAAAGATCTTGTTCTTTCACAAACAGGGTCTTTCCTTCCTGCTATATCTTCATCCATTGCTGCCCCCCCCCCCCCCAGCGAAGAAGCAGGACAGAGACAAGCCAAGAGAGTCCAGTGAGAAGAAAGGCTAGAAAAGGAGAAGAGAGAAAAAAATGTTAGAAAAACATAGGAAGCAGGCTCTGGAACCCATGGCTTCAGCTGGTCTGGATTCTAAAGCTCCTAGGAGGTCGGACCCATTAGTACCTTAGACCCAACCTTCCTCTTTTCAGCTCCAGTTCTTGCTGGAACTGATAAGCCTGAGGCTGCATTCTCCAATACTATAGAAAAAAAAAAGATTTTCAAGACCACTCTTGGTGGATTCTTCTATTCAGTCATCCACAAGCCTTACCAGGCAAGATGTCAATAGAATGATGAGGAAGTTCTTGAGAACACAAATTCAACTTGAGTTTCTCTCGGTGCATTCATCCTTGAATTAGCCAACTACTTGTCCAAGTCCAACAACCCCTCCCCTTCTGTCTCCAGTAATGGTCCATCCATCAGACCCAGCTATTCTGGATCTCACCTGCCCTGCACTACTTCGATTCAGACTTTATCCCCATCTCTTTCAACTCCAATGCTTTCCGAACAAGAAGAGTCTTGAGTGTTAGCACCAGGACTCAATAGGATGGGTTGACTATGAAGTTATTGGAGCTCTCTCTCCCTCTCTGGGCCTCTGCCCTCAACAGTTTGGTTCTGAAATCAGTGCCAAAGAATTCCCTTCTTCAGACAGGAGGAGATCTCATTTGGGGCCAATAGCTACTTTGGCTTTGAGGCTTTTGAAAGAAAAGGCATTACCACTCAGCTCAGCTCCACCCAAATCTAAAGAGGATCCTGCTAGTTTTTTCTTTCATCCTATCTGACAGGGACAGTCGACACCACAGGTTTCCAAGATGGCTCACTGCATGAGTTCCCAGTCTGATTCCAACTCATATAACAGCCCACCAGTTCAGGTTCACAGGAAACAGATGTGCAAATGAAAGCACATAGACTCATCCAGAGTCTTTCACAGAAGACACTGATTTGGATAAAGATAAAGGCTTCCCTAGATCCCTCTCAGAAGATATCACTTTCAGTGAGATTCTCAAATTGATGTAACAATAAGGGGGATGGTTCACAAATGACCCTTTACCAGACGAGACCATATTCTTAGGTGCCTCTGGTTCTGTCTCAGCTGCAACCTGCATAGTACCAGCCATTGATCCCCTGATTGACCTTATGGCTCAGAGGGCCTGGAAGGACCATGATGTGGTAAAACTGATACCAAGTAGACCAGGTAGGATCTTGGTCTCACCTAAGGACAGGAAGCATTGGAGCAGAGTTCCATCAGTAGCTATCATGGTGGTAGCATCAGCCACCAAGAAGGAGTTTTTCAGAAGAATGTTTCTCTGTCCACACCCATAACAGGGAGTCTGGGGTGTTGGACAGGTTAGGGAAATGGACATGCACTTCAGAGATCCTCACCATCTGAGTGCTGAAATATGTGGCTCATGTAATATGATTCCAGAGAAACTTGACTGAAGAACTCTCCAATTCTGTCTCCAGTAACCTGCCTGCAGATGTTTAGAAGACTGTGGACTCCCAGCTCACCTCCCTTCAGTCTATAGTGAATGTTACCATCTGAATGCCATCTAACGCAGGTGATGGTTCAGTGAGGGAGGAGAGCACCAACATTACTCAATGCCAACATGTCTGGATGTGCCTTTAGGCTTTAAGATGCTCTTCATTATTGCCTTGTTTGATGGTTCCATAATTTTTGGGCCGCAGGTAAAAGACACACTAACCAGGAGTCAACAAGACAGTAAAATCCTCTCTGCAGTGGAATCTGTTTTTCTAGCCCACAAAACACCTTTTCTAGGATTCAGAGGAGTAGCAAGATGATGTAGTTCTGCAAATCACAGGGTTATCGTTATAGTCCTGGGTTCAGACCTCCATGTGGCAGAGAAGGAGGTAACTCTAATGGACATCACTCAAGAGCCAGAGGCCGTCTGAAAATCAAGGTTTTCATGGTCACTTCACTGAAAATCCCTACCAGTGCTCCTGAAAGGTTGTCTGGCTGCTGCATTCTGTACACAATTGGAGAGGGTGCTTATCTATGTGCCTACTGGCCTGGAAAAAACATAACAGATTTCTGGGTGTAAACGCAATTTTCACAGGCTACTCAATTCCCTTGTAATTTTCCCCAATAAAAAAAAACAAGAAAGTTCCCAATGTTCCATCCAGTCAGTAGGAACCTGCGGCATCAATTTCCAAGCTGCTAGAAAAAAGTCATACAACCTATTCCTAAAAAACAGAGTATGGAGTCTATTCAAGGTTTCTTTTTGGTACTCAAGAAGATGTGGGACCTCAGACCTATTCTAAATCTGAGTTACTTAAATCAGTTTGCAAAACAGACACAATTTATTGGATGCCACCTGGACTCATAGTTACAATTTTTCAAATGAACCCCACTCCAGAGTGTCCTCCCTGTGCCTAGTAGCTACGTAGCCATTTCAATATCCTTCACCCACAACAAAGTTAATTCTATGATTGTTTGGTCTAATGGCTTCCACAGTCTTACTGGTTCCACTAGCCAGATTCTACATGAGGGTATGCACATCCCAGGGACATCCAGTTTATTAACCGAAAAATTGAGCAGACCAATCTTAATGTCTCATGAATGGTCCCTCAATCCAAAAGTGGCAGTTTGATTTTCCATCACTGGAGCCAAGTTTGCTGTGACCTCTTTGCTTCCTACCTGAATAAGTGCAGCAGTTATTTTGCCTTGATCCCTCTGTAGGGGCAGTCACTGAGGGATGCTATAGTCCACAATTAGCCCCCAAGTCACCTTTATGCATCCCACCATTACATCTAATGAACATATTAATCCAGAAGGCAAGAAAGTTTAAGACCAAGAGTGATCCTGATTGCTACCTTCTGGCCCTGACAAACATGGCTTCCTTTCCTGTGACCTCTACTAGTACATCTGCCATGGATGTTGGATCAGTATCCAAACCTGTTGACTCACCTGGTCAGATTGCTTCCACCAGACCAGAAATCCATGAAGCTAACTGCTTGGATCTGACATGGTCCTTTTCATTCTTCCTCACTAATGGGGTTCGGATCTGATCTTTGGATCCAAGTCAGCCACATGTACTAGATTTTGGATCTAGCTCTTGACCTCCTCCCTCCACCCATAATGCTCTACTTCATCCCCATTGCCACAGATCTCAGTTGCTGCCATAGTGGTTAAACGTAGGTTCCATTCTCAAGCATAGTAAGCATTTTTTTTTTTATAGTTGCTAGTTAATTTGATATAGTTCTTAAAACCCGTTAGTCTTCCTTCTATATCCTCCCTCTTAGTAGTCACTGGCATTAGTATTTCTTTCAGCGCTTTTTTTTTTAAACACCTTTATTGAATTATCACTTGTGACATAGGCATATTTACATTTACATAAAAGTCAACAAACTGTATTAACAAGTTAAAAATTAACAAACATTATACTTCACATATGTTGCTATATATCATATAACCTAAGCAACATTACATAAATTATTCAATTCCTGCCCCTTTTTTTAAACAAGAAACATCTTTGCTAAGTCATCATAACATAAGCAATTATACATTTATATAAATGAAAACAAACCATGACGATGCAATCCTAGTTTTAAGCATTTTACATCACAAACCATACTGGCACACTCCCAGTTGCAAACATTATACATCACTTATCTACCCAATTTTTTCAGTCGAACATTACATAGCTCATTTAAGTCCTGCCTTCTTTTAAACCTCATTCCTCCCCTGTATATTGTTTCCACAATTCCTTTTTCTCCAATGTAGTTTGCTCCTACCTTTTTTCTAAAGATATCAATTTCAGTTGTGTTATCTCTGTTATTATATTCACTACTTCTAATATAGTTAGTTTAGATTTTGATTTCCATTTTCTAGTAATTGTTTTTTTGTCAGCCACCATATTGAGACAGCAAGGCGTTACCATGTCTAGGCAATTCTGATTCTGTATCACAGCTCGGAAAAATCATCACCCTCATCACACCAATATGTACACCCAGCATCTCCAAAAGTGCATCCCGCAGTGAATCCTTAAAGTCCGCCAACTCACTGCACTCCCAGAAAATATGTTCCCAGTTACCTCTTTCTTCCTCATCACACCTCCAACATTTGATATCTACCTGAAGAAAAATTCTCTGGAGTCTACTTGGGGTATAAAAATATCTATGTAAACATTTCCAAGAAAAAATTCTAAATCTTCTTTATTTTATTGCATATTTGGGAAACATACATATATCCTCTCATTGTTTCTTTGTGAATTGCTTATCCAGTCTCTCTTCCCAAACCTTTTCAACCTCCTCTGATTGATTCTTATAGTTATCATGCAATATTTTATATGCTCTACTTCTTCTTCTTTCAGCTTTTCCTGGTTAGGGGTCGCCACAGCGGATCACCTGTCTGCTCATGATTGGCAGTGGTGTTTTACGGTGTTGAGGTGCCAGCCCGGCGCCCAACCTTCCACAGAAGGCACACACACACATGCACTCACACCTAGGGCCAATTTATAGTGTCCTGTCCATGTACAGCATGTCTCTGGGATGTGGGAGGAAACCGGAGCACCCGGAGGAAACCCACGCAACCACAGGGAGGAGATGCAGACTCCACACAGAAGGCATCCCAGCATTTTATATGCTCTACTAATTATTCCTTTTTAATGGCACTGTCTGTTCTAGATTCTACTAAAAACTCTACCAGTGCTGGTCTTTTGTTTAGGACCCCCCCCATTTCTTTCCCCTTGGCCTATACTCTGATATCAATCCTTGATAGGGAAGGCAATCTCTAACCTGCAGTCTAAATAAATTCTTGGATTCCTCCCATTCTATCATCTTTTCCTCTCCAGTTATCTGCTTCTCAATACCTTGGTTCCATTGCTAGTTTTCTCCAGTAAATTCTAGCCTCCTCTTGCCTATTTTCTATATCCCTAATTGCAGTCATCCCTATTGGCAGTATCTCCTTTCTCCATTCCCGTGTTTTCTTAGTTCTTGAAATACTTTTTTCTACTTCATGGATATTATAATCTGTATGATTATTATTCTCAAAGACCTGCATCCAAAATCCTAGTCTCTCATTGTTTCTTGAGCTGCCCCAATTTCATCATCCTCCCTTTCCCACTTTGAATTATAGTTTTCTGCTTGTGCTTATGTGTATAGGAGCCTTAACTGTGTAGCTCTGAAATACCCCTTCAAATTGGGTAATCCCAATCTGCCCTGTTCTACTGGAAGAATCATCTTATCCCACTTGACTCTTGCTGTCTTCCTCTCCCAGATAAATTCCTTCAGCTCTTTATTAATTGCTATCCACAACTTCTCTTGTTGATAAAAATATGCCTGACCTGTGTGTAAGACTAAAGGGACTAAAACATTTTGACTGCTTGTATCTTATTATCCATATCCATATAACAAAGCTTCCACTTTCTTACTTTTTGTATTATCTTTTGTTTAGTCTATTCCCACATATGTTTAGCTGCCACACCAGAATCATTTTTAATCCATACTCCTAAATACTTCATTTTATCATGTCCCCATAAATAAGGATATTGCTGAACCAATTTGTATATGGATGCATAATTTACCTCTATTACCTTTGTTTTAGCTTCATTCATTTTGTATCTCGAAAAGATTTGAAACTGTCTCAAAATTTTCCACAACACTATAGTGTGTCTTTCTGGTTTTGTCAGATACAAAATAATATCATCTGCAAAAAGAGCCAGCTTGTCTTGACTACCATATCAATTATATCCTTGAATTTCTGAATCCCTTGTTTACTTTGCCAGTGGTTCTAAATATAATGCAAATAAAGGGGAAACAGGACACCGATGCCTCATTCCTCTGCTCAAGCAGAAATTATCAGAAAAGACCCCACCCACTTTAAATTTCGCCTTCCGTCCTTCATATATCCTCCTAATCAACCTTATATTTTTTTCAGGAAATATAAATGCTTCCATTGTCCTGCTCATAAACTCCCAGCTTACTCTGTCAAATGCTTTCTCTGCATCAAGACAAGCCAACAACAATGGAATTTTCTTACATCCTGCCTCCCTCTGGATCATCAGTGTTCTGTTAAAGTTGTCAAATATTTGTCTACCCTCCATAAAATCACATTGATCCATATCTATCAATTTTGGCATTACTTTTGTCATTTTTTTAGCCATTGTAGATATGAACATTTTATAATCATGGTTTAGTATTGAAATGGGCCTGTATGAAGCTGGGTTTGATGATTCTTTACCCTACTTATGCATTACAGCTACCAATGCTTTCTTCCAGGATATTGGTACATCTCCTCCTCTTAAAATAGTGTTAAAAAATCTTCCGGATCTTTATCAGTTTTCCCTCCTAGCTTCCAAACATCCACAGGAATACCATCTATTCCTGGGGACTTTCTTGTAGATTGGGTATACATCACAATTTTTATCTCATCTCCTCCTAGCCTAACCATTAGTAATTGAGCCTGATCTACCTCTAAGCTTGGCATATTTAATTCTTCCATAAACATTTCCATTTGTGTCTTTTCTTGGTTTCTATATTTCTGTGCTTTTTACAGATTTTCATAGAATTTCCAAAATATTTTTAATACCTCTACAGGATCTCTTGTTGCAGTCCTTTTTATATGCTCCCTAATTTTGGAGACAGCCCTTTCACCTTTCTATCCCCTTAGTCGTTGTGCTAAAAGGTATTGTGGTCTAGTGTTGTTCTCAAAAAACAATTGCTTAACAGCAATCTTTCTAAATTCATGCATATTATTGAGGTAATCCCTTATTTTCTGCTTAGCATTCAGCAGCTGATCCTTCTTCTTGTTCAATGAGATTTCCCCTTTTCTGCAATACATTAACATTTGTCAGTCTCTCTAAATAATTCTTGTTGCTTCTTAACCATAGCTCCCTTTCTTTTATTTCCACCATATTTTTAAACTCCGCCTTAATTTTGTCCCACTCCATAGCTATATTTTCAGAAATAATTTCTATCCTCTCTAATAGCTCCTGAATAATCTCCACTACCCATTCCTTAAATTTCTCTCTTTTCAACAGATAGGTGGGAAAGGGCCAGTGTCTCATTTTTATTTCATTACACTGTGTTTTTATTTTAGTTATTATCAATGAATTATTTGACGTAGTTATTGGGTGCGTATCAAGACCTTCAATTAAATGCACATTTTCTTGTGAAATGTAAATTCTGTCTAGCTTAGCCCAATGTTTTATTTTGGGGAATAATATGTAAATTCACTCTGATCTCCTATTACTGAATTCACGTATTCCATGCCAAATATTTTCATAAATTTCTGCAAAAATCTACCCTCCTTTGTTATACTTTCCCTTCTGAGCCCCCCAAGACACATCTTCACTGCTGTAAATCACATTCCATTCTCCACCTATAAGTAATATTCTTTGCTGAAAACTGGTTATTTCTCTCAGAATTTTCTTAAGCTCCATTATAGCAGTTTTAGGTTGAATATAAACACATGCCATTGTAATCCTCCTCCCTTAGCACTACAACTCTGCCATTATCTTTTTTATCCTCTTCTGTCACTATTGGAGCTCCTCATGCAATTAATATAAGTACTCCTCTTTTCCTTTGTCCCAGGTATTTTGCTAACCATCCTGAAAACCTTTCTTTATCATATTAGCATGTTCAGTTCTTCCTAAGTGTGTTTTTCTGTAACAGCTATTTGCACTCTACATTTTTTAATATAGTTCCCTACTCTCTCTTTTTTGTATTTATCTTGAGACCGTTGACATTTAAAGACATTACAGAAAGTATATGTGCATTAAAAATGCATTATTCCCACCTTTTCTGTATAGCACATTTTTTGTTTAATGTGTAGTTCCAGCTTTTGTGTTACATGCATACACTGTTTAGCAGGTCGAACCTTTATACAGTGTTTCTTGTCATATCCATTTCAGCCTATATCACATCTTATAAAACTTTTTGTTGTATTGAAAGCCCTCAAACAAAAAAAAAAAACACACACCCTTAATAACCCCTAAAACCTATTAACTTAATACCAACAGACAAAACTATGTACATCTTCAAATACTGAGGTTTTAACCTCCTAATAGGAACAAATGTCCCAAACTGACAGCCATGCTCACAGATTTGAGTTAACCTAAAAGAAAGGTTATGCATGGTAAAACTCATGGTGCAGTCTGTGCTTCTATTAAGTGTTAATTTGTTTTGTCTTAGCTGTATAGCTCTCCCAGCTGGGTAAACCCATGAATGCTTTTTGAGAACATTATGTCCTAGCCAATTTCTCTTTCTTTTTTTTCCACAGCCAGTCACTCTCCACCAGACTGTAACCAGTTCCTCTTTACCAGATTGTCTCCATGGAGACATGAGAACCAGACAGACAGTTTCTCTTTATCAGATTGTTTCCATGGAAACATGAAGACCAGCTGCAGAATTGCTATTAAGCAAACGTATTTGCTAGAAAAATGCCTTACTTGCTGTCTCTTAAAACTTGTAACCAAATCAATCTAAGGTCATTAATCTAGTCATTCCCTATGCAAGAATGAGAAAACGCACATTCATTTTTCTTTAGTCATGTTTTTTTAACCAGGTTTTTTCTTTTACATCGGAGTGTCTACATTTCTTAAAACTGAACAAAAAGAAAGAGAGAAGGGAGAAAGAAAAAAAATTACAATCCCTGTTATACTTAAAAATAACTGAGAAAACTTTATAGCATGTAAAGAAAACCATACACACCATAAAAATAGTACTATTTAAGAAAATATCTTTACTTAAACTTAACTTTCTCCCTCCTCTTCACCTCCCCAAAGCTCATTTATGAATATTAATGACATGGAGTAGGGTATATGCTTTAGAATTCTCTACAAGTCCAACACATTCTGAAAAAGGTCCAATATTTCCAGATTTTTTTTCTGTTCTTTTTCTGCACTTTTCTTAACACTCTACTGACCTTTCAGTAGTATTTGTACCATTGTTGGTATTCCTTTTTTTCCTTACCTTTTCAGTTATTTTCCTTAGGATACATAGTTGGTATTTTTTCCTCCCTTTCTGCTTAATAGCTACTAATTTAAACAAAAAAGTTGTTCTTATTATTGTTTCTTTCCTTAACTCCATCATATTCTGCTTTTGACCATGTCAGAAAAAAACAATTGGTTTTAAAAAGTACACTTCTTTGGGCATAAGATCTCAAACTCAGATGCCCACAAGAAGTGCATGTATTGTGTAGGACTGGACCATCTCAAAATGGCCTGTTCCATTTGTGCTACTTTTAATCGTAGAGTGTTAGACAGGCATAATGAGCTCATACTTAAGGTATTACTTCATGCTTCTTCTGGGGCTCAACCTCCTCTAAAATGTCCAAATCCTTTTCTTCATATGCCAGAAATAGGTCTTCTCTGAAGTCTCCAAGGGCTTCATTGGAGCTGCAGGAAAAAAAATCAGAAAAAGTTCTGATCTGGTGTCCTCGGATCTGAAACCTCCTGGGCCTTCCTCAGATCCAAAGCCTTCATCAGATCCAAAAGGATCAGCTCCTATTGTCATATCCCCATTACCATTTACTTCTTTGGATCCAAGAACCAGTTCAGCTCATAGAAGCCATATGCCAGAGTATGCAGTGAAGCCTGTTTTCCATTTTCTGCCCAGACAACTATTTCAGACTCAGAAGAAACACACTCAACCCCCTCCCAAGCCATCTTCTAGGTCTTTCAGAAGTCTGTCAGAGGCGGATATGGATAGAATGAAATTCCTCAGAGCTCAGATCCAGGTGGGGGTTCTTCCAGCTCTGTCTCTTAATGGATCAATGAGTGTTCCTACTAAGTCCATCATTTCTCCCTCTCTGATCCAACCCATGGTTTTGGAGTCCCAGAATCCAAGATCTCCAAGAGTTTCAGTAGCAGATCCAAGGATAGTCCATTCCTCAACTCTGTTGATTTCCCTGACTGGTTTTGCTCCAACACCCTTGGATTAGATCAGGTCTTGGAGCTGAGATGTTGGCACTGGATCTGATAGGTTGGGTTTGGCTCTGTTTTTGCTGTATCTGTCCCTTCCTTTCTGAGCCTTAGTTGTGGACAGCTCAGATCTGATTCTCTCTTTGAGGCTCAGATCCAGGGGTGATCCTGACCTGTCTACTTCAGAAGTTTTGGCTCCGAGGAGGGAGGAAAGGATTTTCCCTGGTCTCTTGGCATTCGGGGTGGTAGAAAGGGCTTTTTCTATTCATATAGAACTGTCATCTCATGTCTCAGATCCTATCCTCTTCCTTTCTCTAACTCCGAGCTCTGAGTCCATCAGACCTATTCCACAGTGACACCCAGTTGCAGTTAGTCCTCAGGCAGTTTCACAAGAGGAACTCCACCTATCTTTCAATACCACTCCGGAACATCCCACAGAGGTGGTCCCTTGGAACAGAACATGTAAGAGGAGACACACAGACTCCCCCATGGAGTCTGTCAAGGAAGTCACTGAATTTGATGAGGGAGAAGGATCCCCCAGATCACCATCTGATGACATTTCCTTTGGAGATATTCTAGAAATTCTTAAGCAGAAAGGTGGCTGGTTATCCCAAACTGTTTCTTCTGAGGAATCAGTGTTCCTGGAAGCTTTTGGTGCTGGACTTGTCTATGTCTTGGTTGTCTCCCCGGTGGATGAACTTGTTGATCTGGTTTCCCACTGGGTATGGAAAGAGATGGATACTGTAGAGCTCACACCCACATGCAGGTGTATGTATGCCATTGTATACATGTTCTTATACTGGCTGAGTACAGCATCTGCCATCTTAATCCTTGCTGTTTGCATTTTATAATCACTTCTGCAAAAGCTCTCCTTCTGGTTTTAAAAGAGAAATCCTGGTCAACCACCATCATTTCCTTCCCTGGATTCCGGAATTTTAATTAATATTTTTCCTGGAGCTTGTAGGTCTGTATTCTTACCATGACTGGTCTCAGTTTTGCATTTCCCTCTCTTCCTGGCCTCCAAGCAGTCCACTGGGCTCTTTCAGTTCTTAATTCCACTAGCAGTACTGAAGTTCATTGTGGAGCACTTCCTTGACTCCTTTCTTTTTTCATTCTCCTTCTTCATATATTTCAGGAACTCTGAGTATTTTAATGTTTTTTTTCTTCTTGATCTATCCTCGAGGTCCATCACTTTAGCTTCATCCCTATCTAGTTGGGCATCACTAGCCTCCAGGAGTGCTTTTAATACTATATTTTCATTTGTTATATTTTGAATCACTATGGAGTGCTCATTTAGGGTTTGTTACACCTTGTTCAATTTCTCTTCTTGGGTATACATCTTTTTTTGCCATGCCTGTTTTATTTCTCAGATTTCCCTCCAAATTACTTCCAGTATCATATGTGGTTCCTATACCTGTATTTTTCCAGCTATCTGCTCTGCTGCTTTTCCTTTCACCTTTTCTTTTTTCTTTATTGGGTGTCAAGCTTCAAGTTACTCTGTGCATCATATGCCTCAATACTTATCTTCTGTCTAACAACCTTCACATTTAGCTATCATTGTGGAGAGGCATACTTCTCATGGCTCCTAGTGAGTCTCCATACTGACGCTTTTTTATTTTTGTGATATATCTAGTGAGGTATATGACAAAGGGCGAGTTACTTTCTATAACAAGTCTAACTAGATTATAGTACAGATAACTTTCCTGGTTTTAGAAGAGATGCCTTTGTCAATTAGTTATGAGATACAGAAGGATTTTTTAACTGCAGTTACTATGTGGTGATAAAAGGAGAGGGAGCTACTGACCCATGTGCCTAAGTTCTTAATCATTGTTTCAATAGATAATCTGGTGGTGTTAATGCAATAATCTTGATGAGTGGATGGGAGATCGTAGGTTTACCCCGGGTATCACTTCTGTGTCACTGTTAGACAGAGGCACAGTACACTAACCTCAAAAAAGGGCATAGCAAAATTAATTTAAAATGGGTGGCGAAAGCCAAACACACTCTGGCTAGGCTTATAAATGCCCTAGGGCAGATAGCCTAGTATGAACCTAATAGACTGCAGAAATTTGCTGTTTTCTGAAGAAGATGCCACTCCATTTCTTGGCATTTAGTATCAGCCCTTTTTCAGTATTCAAATTCATAGGTGGTCTCTTAGAATGACTGTGTACCAAATAATCTGGCAAATTCCTACCACATCAAAAGGAGACTTTTGGTTTATTTTAGGTTAAAATTTAAGAACACCCAAAAATTTGTGCACCAAATCAGTAGTAACTGGACTTAACAAATTATATTCAGCTGAAATATATTTAGTATAATTTTTTTTTATTTTCCTTCTTAATATAACATTTACCATCATTTATTAAACTCCTAGATGTATCTTAACAACTACACCTAGGTTACAATAAGTTGTAAACTTCATTAACCAGAAATCCTGTTTGTCAGTTTTAAGGTCAGAGAAATAAATGCCAAACAAGAAGGGGTCCAACACAAAGCACCGGGGACACCACTGGTCATCTGTCATTCTGCCCTTGAGCCAGGTTTGTAATTTATCTTATCACACAGGGGTCAATATTTAAAGCCATTAAGCTTGTTTATAATTACAGCATATGTTATACTGTCAAATGCCTTGGCTAGATCAATCTACTGCATGGACAGCATTACCACTGTTCACAGACTATGTGACTTTTACGAAGAAGCTCATAACATTAAGCAGACATAACCTGACCTTAACTAATCTGAATTGCTGTAGGTCAAGTGATCAAATTTTTAATGTCATGATTAAAGAGGTCAGTGATGATACTCTCCATGACTTTACAGACAAGATTCAAGTGGGCTTAACACAGCCAAAGGATTGGCGCCAAAGTCACAGTTTAAAACACAATACCAAGAAGTGAATTATAGTGCCCTTTGGGAAAATATCCACAGAAGCCAATTACTCCACCGAAAAATTAGCCGTAGGAGTTGAGCAGGTATTTAGGGATCTGGGAACATACGCAGACAGTAGTCTGGCCTTTAACCAACATGTAGTCAAAACAGTATGAAAGTCATTTTATGTTGCCCAACTTATAAGTCAGGATATGGCATCCAGATCCAAGCAAGTTAAAGTACCATTTTTTCAGCCCTTATCAGACCCATCATTGAGTACAATGCCCTCTTTGGCATGTACCTGACCAGGCATTTGCAACAGTTGAAATGGCAATAGAGGTGCCTCACCAGAAGAATCCAGGTTATTAACACACTGTTCTACACAGAATGTCTTAAGGCCCAACCTCTGTGTTCAATTTCCTTTAGGTTACTGAGAGGCAGTCTATGCCTGGCGTGTAAGGCATCCTAATAACTAGCCCTGATGGACCTTTTTCACATCCACAAAAGCAAGCAGCACTAAAAACACTGGATCCAAGGATTTAAACTTTGCCTGTGACATAAATAGAACATGTTGGAAAGACTAATATGTGTCTTAAAGAATCCCCGCTCTATGGAACTGGCTCCCCATCCATGTGAAACAGAGTTCATCCCCGACCCTATTCAAATGTAACCTTGATCATTGAATGGAAATTGTAATTTCACCCTTGGTCTGGCCTCCATGTCTCACATAGAGACAGACAGTAAGTAAAATATTGCCTAAATAACATACTTGCCCCCACAAAGCCCTTAGCCACTTCCAAACGAACATACCCCTCACAAAAGACACCCAAGATACAAGGGGACACAAATGGGTTGGGTTGCATGCCTAGGCTTATAAAGGTCCTGGTGGTCATTAGCCTAGTATATACCTATGAACCTATCTGTGACAATGCGTGGTTTGTAGCTTTCAGTGTCAGTAGTGGGGCATCACCACTGCAGTATGCCAAGATGCAGGGACATAGCTTGAAGCCAAGCTTAGGCTGAACAACTTAAGGAGAGGAAAAGATTAATGAACCGTGCTGATATGTTAAGTAGCACTTATATAAATGAATACAAGGAAGATTTGGGAATTATGTGGGTTATAACACTAACTCCAGTGATAGTGGAGTAGCCCTAAGAACTCAAAATGAGTGCAACAGTAGACAGAGAAACTACAGTTGTTGAGAGAAGCAGTAACATCAGGAAGGTTAGATAATAGAAAAGATTAACATCCATTGCTCAAATCATAATTACCTTCAGAGAAGTGTTACCTTACATGCATGGTTTATTAGTTAAAGGTGGGAAAATGATTATCTCATCTAAGCTTTGAGGTCAGATTCTATAGAAAATCCACGAGACACATTTGAGAACATCTAATCATGAAATTATGAAAATGTTATTAAAGGTAGCAGTAAACATGTTTCAGCAAAATAATCTTTCCTACTCTGTGTGGATTATTGCTCAAAATGCCCAGAAGATGTTCAATTGAAGAATTAATCTGCTAAAATCATTGTAAAGACACAGAACACCTGAGCAATTGAAAATGGCCAACACCCCAAAATAAATGTATCTAGACTTAAGAAATGTTTGTTGAGCCTACGAATTTCACATAAATTTCACATATTACAAATGCAGTCAAATGGACATTAGAATGCAAAATGTACTAAACAAGTAGACACACAGTAAAGTGCAATTTCCCTTAAGAGCACACAGCGATCACAGTCTGCCTAGAACTGGTTTCTACCTCTTTCTCCATATTCCCAATATGACTCTCCACTAGCACAGCTATAGGGTTAAGATCTCAGCCGAGTGGTCAAGCCAAAACCTCCAGCACCCTCTCTGTCCAGCCAGTGTTTCATGTCCCTGCCCTAGTACAGTGGATATAAAAAGTGTACACACCCCTGTTAAAATGCCAGATTTTTGTGATATAAAAAAATGAGACCAGAATAAATCATTTCAAAATTTTTCCTACCTTTAATGTAACCTGTACAATTCGGGTCTGTATCCCATTGTCGAATGTTGACAATGTCAAGCAGCTAAAATATCGAAACTGTTCTTAGCCCCCCACTAGTTATATATACCAACTCTGAGATCGCACTACTGTGAGGAAAGGGCAAATTTTCTGATCCTCACTGTACCGTGATCCCACAAAACACTTTTCGATGAACAGCACTTTCGACATTTTAGCCGTTCAACATTGTCAGCTTTCGACAATGTAATAGGAACCTTACAATTCAATTGAAAAACAAACAAATCTGTTAGAGGAAAAATATAAAAAATGTACAATACTCTGGTTGCATAAGTGTGTGCACCCTTAAATTAATACTTTGCTGAAGCACCTTTTGATTTAATTACAGCATTCAGACTTCTTGGGTACACACCTGCCATCAATTAAAGAGACTCTGATTAACCCCAAATAAAGTTCATCTGTCCTAGTAGGATTTTCCTCACATTTACTCAGTTGACTGCTACAGCAAAAGCCATGGTTCGCAGAGAGCTTACAAAGCATCAAAGGGATCTCATTGTTGAAAGGTATCAGTCAGGAGAAGGGTACAAAAAAAATTCCACAGCATCGGATATACCATGGAACACAGTGAAGTCAGTCATCAAAAAGTGGAGAAAATGTGGGACAACAGTGACATTGCAAAGAACTGGGAGTCCCTCCAAAACTGATGAAAAGACAAGACAAAAACTGGTCAGGGAGGCTGCCAAGAGACCTACAGCAACACTGAAGGAGCTGCAGGAATTTCTGGCTAGTACTGGTTGTGTACTACATGTGACAACAATCTCCTTTATTCTCCATATGTCTGGACTATGGGGTAGGTTTGCAAGATGCAAGCAATTTCTTACACAGAAAAACATCCAGGCCTGGCTAAAATTTGCAAAACAATACATCGTCTCCCAACAGCATGTGGGAAAATGTTTTATGGTCTGATGAGACCAAGGTGGAACTTTTTGGCCACAATTCCAAAGTACATTTGGCACAAAAACAACACTTCTCATCACCAAAAGAACACCATCCCCATGGTGAAGCATGGTGGTGGCAGTATCATGCTTTGGAGTTGCTTTTCTTCAGCTGTAACTGGGGCTTTAATCAAGTGGAGGGAATTATGAACAGTTCCAAATACCAGTCACCTTTGGCCTAAAACCTTCAGGCATCTGCTAGAAAGCTGAAGATGAAGAGGAATTTCACCTTTCAGCATGACAATGACCCCAAGCATACATCCAAATCAAAAAAAGAATGGCTTCATCAGAAGAAATTTAAAGTTTTGAAATGGCCCAGCCAGAGACCAGACTTAAATCCAATAGAAAATCTGTGGAGTGACCTCTGTGCACAAGAGATGCCCTCACAATCTGACAGATTTGGAGTTCTTTTGCAAGGAAGAGTGGACAAATATTGCCAAGTCAAGATGTGCCATGCTGATAGACTCCTACCCAAGAAGGCTGAATGCTGTAATTAAATCAAAAGGTGCTTCAACAAAGTATTAATTTAAGGGTGTGCACACTTATGCAACCAGCTTATTGTGCGTCTTTTATTTTTTATATTTTTCCCCTAAAAGATTTGTTTGTTTTTCAATTGACTTATACAGGTTATAGGTCACATTAAAGGTGAGAAAAGTTTTGAAATTATTTATTGTGGTCTCATTTTTTTATATCACAAAAAACTGGCATTTTAACAGAGGTGTGTACACGTTTTATATCCACTGTAGCTGACACACACACACACACACTTTGAGATTTGATTTATTTACAAACACACAGACACCCCTGGGGAAGGCTGGGACAGGTTTACTAGCTATGCCCCCTTCTACCCAGACTGTAAGGTAGTTATCACTGCCACCAATCACTACTTATTAGCTACTCTAAGGCCCTTACAAAGGGTGCCCAATCCTACTTTGTAATGTTAGTATTATCCAAATGGTAAGTGTGACCAAGACCAAGGCTATTTAGGAGTGCCCTGTACAGTGTCACCAAATACATATGCAAGTACTTTAAGAGCTTAAATATGTCTCACAAATATCAGCCACAAAGATAGGTTTAAATATATTTATTAATAAATAATAAAGGAACAAGACAATACTCAAACAACACAGTAACTGCAGAGTTCAGAATCAGGGAATATTTTAAAACAACATTGCAGGACAGTCTCAAATAAATACAGAAAACATCTAAACTAATCTTTACTATATTTCTGTCTATATCTAAGAGAAATCACTGTACCCTAGTTACTTACTATTAGCAAGGCAAGTGCTGATGAGAGGATGTTTCCGGGTCCAAGACAAGATACAAAATGCACAGTCTTTCTCTGAGAGAGTTCTTAAATTACTATCAAACATTACTGCTTGGTCAACTTGGATGCCATCACTCTGTCATCTGCCTTTCCCAGGCTAACAGGTACCAACAGAATTTTATCATGTCTGTGTGAGAAGTACATATCTCTCAGATGTTTGCTCAGAACTGGAAGTGGTAAAACAAACACTTTTACATTTGAAACCTAGTAATTATTTCTGTTTCAAGACAATAGAAAAACCTCTAGACATGGAGGCCAGACCAAGGGTGAATTTACAATTTCCATTCAATGATCAAGGTTACATTTGAATAGGGTCAGGGATGAACTCTGCTTCACATGGATGGGGGCATTGTGTCTGTGCTGAGCTGAAACTGAGAGATAACAGAATTGTAAAACACTTGGATTTCAACTTATTTTTTGAAGTTTTGCAAGTTAACTTTGTATGTTCCAGCTGCTACCATTAAAACATACATTTGCACAGGTATCTAGTTTATATGTATCTCTGTTCTTTTCCAGTAGGGTACACTGTGGTTACATTCTTGAAGCTCAGTACATAACATACAGTTCTCTTACATTTGTAAGACAAGCATATGAATCATATTAATATTCACACATGACATATGATTATTTACAAAATTCCAGATAGCTGGGGTGGCAGTGTCACAATTTATTTTTACACTTTGGTGACTGGGTTAGTCCCACTAGGCCATCAGCTTCTTTTCAGGGGAGATCTAAAGTGTTAATAAAATTTACTAAGGGAAATTTGACCAGGGCATCAGTGAACTTCCCCTACTCTTTTCATAAATGCAGTGGAATATTTTACATCTACCTGAATTACCACCCACCTCAGGCAGTCAGGATTTTGGTTTACCATCTTATCCAAACAGTGGCACAGTCCAGAGAACAGCATCCCTACAATTCTCAGAAAAAGGCAATTAAAGCAAAAGTGGTATTACAAGTAACATTAGATCAGAATTTCTATAATAAATCTCATATTGTAGGGACCAGAACTGGTCAACATAAAATTCACAGCTGATTCATTGTCAAGGGTGATGTTTTATAGCCATTTAAGGAGAAACATGAGGCATTTGGTGAATGTTCCAAATCTAGAGTACTTGACAGAAAGTCAGATGGACAGTTCAATTTCAGACTTGTCATATTCTGTATACAATATGACAGAGAATAAGATATTTGGAAGGAAGGATTTCCCTACAGAAGCTGCTAGTTAACCAGTTCATAGGTTCGTAGATTAGGTTCATAGATTAGATTAGTCATAGAACCTTTACTTTCTCTTCAAGGTGCTGCTAATCAATGTGGTACTTAATTAATTCAGGACAATGCCCCCATGCTACATATGATAAACTTGTAAAAAAAGAAACATTCGGATATCAAGACGACATGTTAATAGCTACAGTGAAATGCTATATTCTTTGTGTTATTCTATGTACTGTCTCATGACTCAGTAGTTTAGAGTAACGGTAAGCGTATGATAAATTGATGTATAGAGTGTATAATACATCATCACAGAGGGTAAATACACTTTTTTATAAAAAGGTACTTGTGGTACACATTTAAGAAGTTAAAAGTAACTTGTTTATGTGAGTCATGACTGGCTGAGTCTTGACACTTGTCAGTAAAGCTTCAGTGGAACATCATTTATAGCTTCCCTGTCTTTTTTTTTTTTTTTTAGTTTTTATTGGATTTTCAATTTGTAAAATAATCACAACAATATTTACAGTCAGCGATTTATGAACATGGTAGCAAGCAGTAATCTTGGATGTTTTTGACTTAATTGTAATGAATTCCAGGTGACAGACTTCAGTTGCAATATTTATAAATTCTCTGAAGGAAGGTGTAGATTCTTCCAGTGCTGGGTTATAACCTATCTCACTATAGATAGTATAGACCACAAAATGCGATATTTCATTTTTTAAACTCATATAGGAATAGGAGTGTTAGAATGGAGTCATGGTTTATTTAAAACAAATTTATCTCCAAAAATAGCCTGTAAAAAGAGATTAATCTTATTCCAATAAGGTGTTAAGGCAGTTGTCAAAAAAGATGTGTTGCCAATTCACTTTAAGGTCTTGTTTACATCTCCAACAAATTTGTTTCTGCTTGAACATTAATTCAATTTTATGTGGTGTGAAGAAAGATCTATACAAACATTTCCAAGTAAAGTTGATTACATCTAAGAGATGAAGTTGCATGTTTAGAAGATATTAGAATACATTTTTTATCTTCTTCACTCAGAAGTCTATTATTAGTTTGGGTAAAATAGTTCCAATAATTGTCATTGAAACCTTTTGTTTCTCTCCTCCCAACTGTATATAATTTAGATGAGACCCTGTCCCAGTGTGTTTTGTGTCATTAAGAATATTAGATATTAAATTAATTTTGGGACTTAATTTCCCCTTCTACATTTTATCTGCAGGATTGTACATCTAGCCACATGCATTTATCTAAGTTATATTTGTTCTTAATATAATCAGTAGAATGTAGTTTTTCTTCTTTCATTAATTAAAACCCAAATACAGCAGATTTTCTCTTTAAATGTAATCATTGTTTCTAACTTTAAGGTGGAGATGTTATTTTAGGTATATGCCACAGGAGATATAAAGAAGATCCTTGCTGTATATAAAAGGTTTCTATATATATATATTTTTTAAAATGTTTAATCTAATACAAATGAAATAGGAGGCACTTGTTTGGTGATTTTGTCCTATAAAGTAATCCTTTAATAACCAATGTAGACTATTATTTAATAAGAGATAATTATTAGAATATCTATTATGTTTAAGGTTTATAAAAATATTTCCTAAAAACTCTTTCCACCTAGCTGTGTAAGTGTTATTAATCCAAAGATGTATTGTGTTTATAATTGATAATAAATATAATTCTAGATCTGGAAGCCCTATCCCTCTTGCTGCCCAGTCTCTTATATGATGGTTTAAAGCAATTGTTGGTTTATTGGGATATCAGAGAAATCTCACAATTAAAGTGTTAAATTCTTTAATGCAACTTTTTGTGAGGGGGTAATGTTAGTGATTGTATAATATGTAAGATTTTTGGTAAGATAATCATTTTGATTTTAGATAACTTCTCTTCCGTCATGAAGAAAATTTTATTCCATTTGTCTATTAAAGTCTTTATATTGTTTATAGTGTTAGTATAATTATAATTTATTATATCTTTAATGTCATCTGTTATAATTCTTCCTAAGTAATTCATTTTCTTCTCTTTGACAATATATTTAATTAATTTATTTTTGATTCTATTCTCATTTGTATTTATAGGTAGGATTTTTGTTTTGTCATTGTTAAATGTTAAATCAGATTTTCTTTGACATACATTCATTGCTAAGAAAACTGCAGATAGAGAATTGTCATTGTAATTTAATGTCAGTAGGATGTCATCAGCAAACAGTTGAATTTTAGAGTTTAAATTCTCATTTATGTTAATACTTTTTATATCTATATTTGATCTAAGAAAATTAGCAAATGGTTCCATAATTAGGGTAAAAAGCAGAGGTGAAAGAAGACATCCTTGTTTGGTTCCTTTCAAAATTTGTATAGAATCAGAAGTAAAAGTACCTATTTTAACATTTGCAAAACAATCACTTTAAAGAAGATTAATAAGAAGCATGAAGTTTCTTGAGAAAATATATTCTTCTAAAATCAGCAAGAGATATTTCCAGTTTACTGAGCTAAAAGCACTATTAATATCAAGACTCGTTAAAGTTAAGTTCTCTTTTGTTTTATTTACATAGTCAATTATTATGATTACTCTTTTAATATTATCATAAGTATTTCTGTTTAAGATAAAGCCAGTTTGATCTTCATAAATCATGGATGGTAGAATATATTTTAATCTAGTAGCATGAATTGCCATGAACAATTTTTGATCAACATTAAAAGTGAAATCAACCTGTATGAAGAGAATTCAATAGGATCTTTGTCAATTTTTTTAAACTGGAGAGATAAGGGTATATTTCCAGGAAGGAGGAACTTTATCTAGGCCCTTGACTATAGAAAAAAACCTTGTGTAGTATGTCTAGGGCTTCTTGGGTCGCACCTTATCCCATCATCACCTGGTGCTTTATTAGGTTTCAGTTTAGAAATTTGAGTTTGAAGTTCAGACGTAGAAAATGATTTGTCAATTAATTTCATTTGGTAATTGGATAGTTTAGTTTTTATAATTTTAATAAATATTTTAATTATTTCTTCTGGATCTATTAATATATTATTTTGATTGATTTTATTATAATCTCTAAATTGCTTTAGAATATCTTCTGTTTATATTTCTATTACTTTTCCTTTCTTCCTATGTGAACAGACTTCTTTTATGTGATTGCACTTACTGAGTAATTTTGTTTTTGTGGCTAAATTGCACATAGATTTTGGGTTAACAGAGAAGTTAATCATCTTAAACTTCTCAAGGCTGATTTTAGTTTTATGGTTTAAGATGTCCAAATTTTTGTTGTTTAGCTTATTAATCTCTTCTGTATTATTATTTTTGTCTGATTTTTCTAATTTTAACTTATTAAGTTTTTCTTGTAGTTCATGTAATTCTTTGTCCCATTGTTTTTTTTTTTTTGTCAACCAATTAGTGACTCTACCAAAAAATATGCTGAACCCTCAGCCTTGGCCTACTGCCCCCCCAACTCCATCCTGTGCAAATGATGATGATGACTGTGTCATGCCCTTTGTTCATTTCTGTTTGACTTAGGGTTGCATGTATGTCTGATGCATAGAGTGGATAGCTAAGAGAGTCTTTCTCTGTATGTTGGTAATATGCATACTTAGTACATAACAGGATTGTGGATGTTTCTGTAAATGTTCATTTCAGAAGGCTTTTTTTCATTTAGTCCAGTAAGTCATGCATTCCAGCCAGTGATGTTGCATTCCTGCTTACTGCTGTACTTGTGATACTGTTGATATAATTATACTGTTGACTGTTTTGTGTATAGTGGATAAGTGACGGCTTGATGCGAGCCATTGTGTACAATGTACAGCTGTACATTACAGATATAATTCCTACAAGGCAAGATGCCATTGGTGGACACCTCACACAGGTTCTGATTGAGTACATTTATGAATAACAGTATGCGCGTACTGTATTTTTTTACATTTTTTCTTTAATATAGGTTCCACACTTACCTTGACATTGCTGCAGTTATGAGTCGTGTTCTTTGGGGCTGGTTCTGTCTGATGCTATCCATACACAGACCTTGCATGGTTACATACAGTTTGTTTACATTGGATGTCATCGCTTTTAATATTTGTATGTGCTTAGGTTGTTATCTGCATTCCTTCCTGGTGAATGTGTGTGCTATTTTTTGCCTCTTAATTGCTTAGTGTGTGCACTAACCTTTGAGTCTTAGGTGCTGAGTGTGTGTGTGTGCTATCCTTTGACTCTTAGCCAGAGCTAGGGGATATTGTGCATGCCTATATCTGCTGGCTACCTCTGCTACTGACAGTTCTCCCTCAGAATCATTGCCTGTGTGTGGTGGAGGTGCTGGCCCTGCCTGTGGTCCAGTAATACGTGGTCCTGGCCCTTGCTGTCCCTTTTGCAGCTGTTTCCTCAAACTGATTTTGTGCAACATGGCACAGATTGTGAAAATGTATGCAGAGGTGCCTGAGTTGTACAGCAGGGCACCTCCTGATGTGTCTAGACAGTGGAACTGTGACTTCAGCATGGCAAGTACACTCTATGATGTTTCTAGTTTGACCATGGGCATTGTTGTATCCTTCTGTGTGTGTGTGCACTTTTGATGGGTGTCATGAGCCATGGATCCAATGCATAACCTACATCACCCAGTAGATGGCCTTCTGGAACATTAACCCTAAAAAACCTTGTGTAAATCTGTGCTGGGTTCAGGCACCTAGGCAGTGAGACATTTCCCTGTGGTACATTTGGTTGGGGACAAATAGCTGAAGTGACATTCAGCTGCAGTGAAATATGCCTATTGTGAATTCCCTGGGTTAAACAGAAGAATGTGGTGCCATACCTACAACTTCAGTAACCAAATGCACAGGGGAAAATAATGTCCAAGGCCCTCAAGGCAACATGAAACAGCAGGCAGTATGGCAGGTATCAGCAGCAGGCTGGCCAGTGGGAATTATCAGTGGCTGTAAAAATGCAGTGCACAATGGTCAGTGCCTTTACAAATGGTGTGTAAGGACCACTATCCACCACACAGTGTCTAGGGAGCATTACCTAAAATGCATACTGGAGCATAAATGTGACTAGAGTAGCATGCACGATTTCCTCCATGCTGTAGCACACTGTTACATGTTGTAGTTACATAGGTATGTACTGTACATTGAACACAGCAGTCATTACTTCCCCTGCCCCATGCTGTAGCACACTTTTACATGTTGTAGTTCCATAGGTATGTACTGTATACGAAGTGCAACACTCATTACTTCCCCTGCCCCATGCTGTAGTACACTTTTACATGTTGTAGTTACATAGGTATGTACTGTATACTAAGTACAACACTCATTACTTCCCCTGCCCCATGCTGTAGAACACTTTTACATGTTGAAGTTACATAGTTATGTACTGTATACTAAGTACAACACTCATTACTTCCCCTGCCCCATGCTGTAGCACACTTTTACATGTTGTAGTTACATAAGTATGTACTGTATACTAAGGACAACACTCATTACTTCCCCTGCCCC
Source organism: Protopterus annectens (assembly GCF_019279795.1). Taxonomy (NCBI): domain Eukaryota; kingdom Metazoa; phylum Chordata; order Ceratodontiformes; family Protopteridae; genus Protopterus; species Protopterus annectens. The sequence continues at coordinate 1,567,657,541 of NC_056732.1, forward strand.
ATGCTGTAGAACACTTTTACATGTTGTAGTTACATAAGTATGTACTGTATACTAAGTACAACACTCATTACTTCCCCTGCCCCATGCTGTAGCACACTTTTACATGTTGTAGTTACATAGGTATGTACTGTATACTAAGTACAACACTCATTACTTCCCCTGCCCCATGCTGTAGCACACTTTTACATGTTGTAGTTACATAAGTATGTACTGTATACTAAGGACAACACTCATTACTTCCCCTGCCCCATGCTGTAGAACACTTTTACATGTTGTAGTTACATAAGTATGTACTGTATACTAAGTACAACACTCATTACTTCCCCTGCCCCATGCTGTAGTACACTTTTACATGTTGTAGTTACATAAGTATGTACTGTATACTAAGTACAACACTCATTACTTCCCCTGCCCCATGCTGTAGCACACTTTTACATGTTGAAGTTACATAAGTATGTACTGTATACTAAGAACAACACTCATCACTTCCTCTGCCCCATGCTGTAGCACACTTTTACATGTTGTAGTTACATAGGTATGTACTGTATACTAAGTACAACACTCATTACTGCCCCTGCCCCATGCTGTAACACACTTTTACATGTTGTAGTTACATAAGTATATACTGTATTCTAAGTACAACACTCATTACTTCCCCTGCCCCATGCTGTAGCACACTTTTACATGTTGTAGTTACATAAGTATGTACTGTATACTAAGTACAACACTCATTACTTCCCCTGCCCCATGCTGTAGCACACTTTTACATGTTGTAGTTACATAGGTATGTACTGTATACTAAGTACAACACTCATTACTTCCCCTGCCCCATGCTGTAGCACACTTTTACATGTTGTAGTTACATAAGTATGTACTGTATACTAAGAACAACACTCATCACTTCCTCTGCCCCATGCTGTAGCACACTTTTACATGTTGTAGTTACATAAGTATGTACTGTATACTAAGAACAACACTCATTACTTCCCCTGCCCCATGCTGTAGCACACTTTTATATGTTGTAGTTACATAAGTATGTACTGTATACTAAGAACAACACTCATCACTTCCTCTGCCCCATGCTGTAGCACACTTTTACATGTTGTAGTTACATAAGTATGTACTGTATACTAAGTACAACACTCATTACTTCCCCTGCCCCATGCTGTAGGACACTTTTACATGTTGTAGTTACATAGGTATGTACTGTATACTAAGAACAACACTCATTACTTCCCCTGCCCCATGCTGTAGCACACTTTTACATGTTGAAGTTACATAGTTATGTACTGTATACTAAGTACAACACTCATTACTTCCCCTGCCCCATGCTGTAGGACAATTTTACATGTTGTAGTTACATAAGTATGTACTGTATACTAAGAACAACACTCATCACTTCCTCTGCCCCATGCTGTAGCACACTTTTACATGTTGTAGTTACATAAGTATGTACTGTACACTAAGTACAACACTCATTACTTCCCCTGCCCCATGCTGTAGCACACTTTTACATGTTGTAGTTACATAGGTATGTACTGTATACTAAGAACAACACTCATTACTTCCCCTGCCCCATGCTGTAGCACACTTTTACATGTTGTAGTTACATAAGTATGTACTGTACACTAAGTACAACACTCATTACTTCCCCTGCCCCATGCTGTAGCACACTTTTACATGTTGTAGTTACATAGGTATGTACTGTATACTAAGAACAACACTCATTACTTCCCCTGCCCCATGCTGTAGCACACTTTTATATGTTGTAGTTACATAAGTATGTACTGTATACTAAGAACAACACTCATCACTTCCTCTGCCCCATGCTGTAGCACACTTTTACATGTTGTAGTTACATAGGTATGTACTGTATACTAAGAACAACACTCATTACTTCCCCTGCCCCATGCTGTAGCACACTTTTACATGTTGAAGTTACATAGTTATGTACTGTATACTAAGTACAACACTCATTACTTCCCCTGCCCCATGCTGTAGCACACTTTTACATGTTGTAGTTACATAGGTATGTACTGTATACTAAGAACAACACTCATCACTTCCCCTGCCCCATGCTGTAGAACACTTTTACATGTTGTAGTTACATAGGTATGTACTGTATACTAAGTACAACACTCATTACTTCCCCTGCCCCATGCTGTAGCACACTTTTACATGTTGTAGTTACATAGGTATGTACTGTATACTAAGAACAACACTCATCACTTCCCCTGCCCCATGCTGTAGAACACTTTTACATGTTGTAGTTACATAGGTATGTACTGTATACTAAGTACAACACTCATTACTTCCCCTGCCCCATGCTGTAGCACACTTTTACATGTTGTAGTTACATAGGTATGTACTGTATACTAAGAACAACACTCATTACTTCCCCTGCCCCATGCTGTAGCACACTTTTACATGTTGAAGTTACATAGTTATGTACTGTATACTAAGAACAACACTCATTACTTCCCCTGCCCCATGCTGTAGCACACTTTTACATGTTGTAGTTACATAGGTATGTACTGTATACTAAGAACAACACTCATTACTTCCCCTGCCCCATGCTGTAGAACACTTTTACATGTTGTAGTTACATAGGTATGTACTGTATACTAAGAACAACACTCATTACTTCCCCTGCCCCATGCTGTAGCACACTTTTACATGTTGTAGTTACATAAGTATGTACTGTATACTAAGGACAACACTCATTACTTCCCCTGCCCCATGCTGTAGCACAATTTTACATGTTGTAGTTACATAAGTATGTACTGTATACTAAGGACAACACTCATTACTTCCCCTGCCCCATGCTGTAGCACAATTTTACATGTTGTAGTTACATAAGTATGTACTGTATACTAAGTACAACACTCATTACTTCCCCTTCCCCATGCTGTAGCACAATTTTACATGTTGTAGTTACATAAGTATGTACTGTATACTAAGTGCAACACTCATTACTTCCCCTGCCCCATGTTGTAGCACACTTTTATATGTTGTAGTTACATAAGTATGTACTGTATACTAAGTACAACACTCATTACTTCGTCTGCCCCATGCTGTAGCACACTTTTATATGTTGTAGTTACATAAGTATGTACTGTATACTAAGTACAACACTCATTACTTCGTCTGCCCCATGCTGTAGCACACTTTTACATGTTGTAGTTACATAAGTATGTACTGTATACTAAGTACAACACTCATTACTTCGTCTGCCCCATGCTGTAGCACACTTTTATATGTTGTAGTTACATAAGTATGTACTGTATACCAAGTACAACACTCATTACTTCCCCTGCCCCATGCTGTAGCACACTTTTACATGTTGAAGATACATAGGTATGTACTGTATGCTAGGTACAACACTAATTACTTCTTTTGCCTTCATGCACTTGGTTATTAAAGCTGTGGCCATGGCAGTGTGAGCTTTTCGTTGCCCACAGGGGATTCAAAACTGCTATATTTCTCTGCAGTTGAATGGCACTTCATGGCTCTGTATCCCCAACCAAATGTACCAGAGGGAAATGTCTCGCTGCCTAGGTACTTGAACCCAGCTGTTCTATATGTGTGAGTCATGATAAATGCCTGGATTGCCTGCACAAACATTAAAGATGATCCCTCAGACATGACAGGCGACCTGGCATTTGACTGAATGGCACCTCTTCCTGTTGATGATGTCCTTCTTTGTTCACCAGGCGGTGCTTTAATTTCTATTTCACTGTGGTCTGTGGTCCCCAGGACTTCGGGAATTGTACTACAGGATAACATTCCTGCACTGTTCTTGCTCTGTTCTCTGAGATATGTGGAAAATAGATGTACTCCCTTGCATGTTCTAACATAGCATTGAGACATTAGTAAAATACTCTGGAAGATGAGGCCTGTGACACCCCTAGTATATCCCCTGTAGGTCTCTGGAATGTACCAGTAGCTAATATCCTTAGCGCTACACATACCTTAGTTTCTACTGGTATAGTTTCTCCTCGATTTCCCCTGGGTCTGAAGTGGGGGTGGCAGAGTTTCTGTAATGTTCCCCTATCAACCCTGTATTGCTGTACTGTTTCAGTGTTGAGCAGTCCATGATATGATAAATGGGGTCTGAACACCTTTTTTCTCCTTGGACAAGGTCTATCAGCAGCATGGATTTGAGCCTGTTGCACATACACATGCAGAAGAGCATCAACAAACCCTAACATTGCTTTTGTTTCTGAGTGTGATGGTGGCTGTATTCCAATATGTTTTGGTGTTCATGGCAAAGGGCTACACCATCTGTACACGGTTACTTTATAGCTTCCTGAATGGTTCCTCCAGATTGGATTAGTTCATTAGCATGCAATTCAGCTGATTATGCTTTCATTAGCTTACTCTGCTGTTTATCTTTGTTTGGTGGCTCTATACAATGTGTAGAGATGTTTAATGAATACAAAAATAGTAGGCTATCGCGTGTGCATCGTGACATCCACATGATAGCACCACAAAAATTAGATGTTTATGCATCCAACACTTAGCCTGCTCTTGTAACACCTATTACTTATTCTGTTATATATTTTTCATGCATTAACGTGTAACATACACGTTAGGAACTCTCTTCTAGCTTGTATATAATGTATTGTCAGCTTTATTGCTTGCCTTATATTTTGCTTATTTTTTTTTTATTGTATTCACAAGTTGTACTACTTTGTTATTGTCTTAATATTTGTAACCACTGTTCAATTTTTTAATTCTGTTTAATGTGTACTATGGAGCTTTTCTCCCTGGGCCTCTGCTGAAAATGAGCTCATACCCAGTCGGACTTTCCCAGTAAACAAATGTCAAATAAATAAATATCCATCCATTCTTATGTATTTTCTCTCTCAGGTGACAGAGGTTGTAATATACAGCCTTGCACTCCAAAACCACAAAAGGAAATAATTACATTTAGCTATAAATTATTTAAAAAAATGCTGCTTAAAAATATTTGCAGAAATACACAGATACCTTATGACTGTAAAGATTTTTTTTTGTAGATGGATCTAAGGACAGACTGATGAGGCAGTATTGAAAAAAAAACACTTCTCAATTATCCAGAATTTCACAGAACATCCAGGTTTTTGCTTCATGTTTTGTTTTTTTTTTTTCCTCAGAAAATTAGTGGTTTTCTGGAAACTCATTGAGGACTAAAGTTATTAAATAATTTTAGACGTCTGAGTTTCAGGCTTCATGTATTTCAGAAAATACAGTAGTAATGCAAAATCAGTTCAGAATTGGAGCACTAAGAGGTTGATGACAAGTAAGGAAAAGAAATGAGCAGCTAGTGTAATGTGTATACTGTTATGTAATTAGAAATAAAATAAGATAGAGGAATGGGAATGAAATGAGAGCATTAGTATTTACTGAGGCAAACGCAGATAGATACCAGGGCTCAGTATTTAAGCAAGTACGAAATCTTCAATGTGAAGAGCTTTAACCTTATAAGTAACTGTTTCAGTATATACGTGCATACCTCTCAAATGTCCAGATTTTATGAGAATCTCCAGACTTTTACCTTCTATATTTCACGTTTTTCATAAAATTTGTGGTTTTCTTGCAAACCATTGAGGACTGAAGTCACTAATTAATAACATACATTCGAGTTTCAATGCAAACCCTATTCCAGCTACACTTTAAGTTTATAAGAGCAATATTTAAAACGTATCTCTAGTTTTGGGCATTTGTCCCCACATTTTTTTTTTTTTGGTTTTGTCCAGATTTCTCTTGCTAAAAGGTTAAGCGATGTATGCACATGTGTGTTTTAAAGATGTTGTGGTAATTCCAAGTAATTAGCATAAATATGAAATACAATATATGCTAGACACTCCAACTAAGTCCACTGATTCAAACATGTCTAAGAATATGTTGCTTTATAAAAGGTTTGCTGGCTTCTCTTAGGAAGAAAGCACATGAATTCAGTCCCCTCATTCTTCCTATGCTGTTCATCACATACTTCATCTTCTTTAAGTCATGGTGTTGAAGCATGCATGAGTTTACTCACTCTGTGACTACTGAATATTTAGTAATCTGCTAACAATGATTTTACAGAGAAAATGCAAATGTAACACTGCTTTACTGCGAAACTGGTACTAATAAATGTTATAAAGCCCAATTAAGATGCTGAAAAAGACACTATACCAAAATAATTCAATAGGTGGCATAAACCCTCTAGTAACACTTTAGTGACTTTACCTGTAGATAACTGAAATGCTCTTCTAGGAAGGGAAGTTCTCACAGGACATGTATGGTCAGTTATTTACTAATACTGGTGTTACTGAAAACCTACAAATCTGAAAGGAATGGTTACAGTGAAACTAGCAATACAAGTTATCCAATTTAAACCACACTCTCCAAAGCCAAGAACACAGCATCCATGGGACATCCCAGGCTGCGTTCTACACAAACTACAGAATGAATTGGCGCCCTACCTAAGCACCATGTTCAATCATACCCTCACTTCAGGCTTTGTGCCCACCAAATGGCGCACAGCAACGGTTATCCCACTTCACAAAGGGGGAGCCACCATGGACCCTGGGAACTACCGCCCCATTAGCCTAACGAGCCTGGTCTGCAAGGCCATGGATCATATCATTATGGAACTTATAAACAAAGACACTGGTAATCTCCAAACTCTGGACCCCACCCATTTTGGGTTTGTAAAAGGCAGATCATGTCTCTTAAACCTGATAGACTTCTTTGAAGCAGTCACCAAAGCCATAGATGAGGGTAAGGTCATTCACACAGCCTATCTAGATCTTGCCAAGACTTTTGACACCATCCCCCACTCTGGAATTATAGATAAACTCACTAAACTAGGTATAAATCCCTATGTTACAAGATGGGTTGCCAAATGGCTCACTGACAGAACCCACACTGTGAAAGTAGCAGACTCCAAGTCCGACTTCAGACCAGTGACAACTGGAGTACCACACGGTTCAGTCCTGGGTCCTCTCCTGTTTGGTATCTACTTTTCTGAAGTACAGGCTAACACAGAAGGTCTTTGGCTAATGAAGTTCGCAGATGACTGCAAACTAGTAGCCATAATCGAAACTCCTAATGATGTGGACATCCTATAAAAGGGCCTCACTGAAACAAATGCCTGGTGTCAAATCCATGGCCTCAAGCTCAATGCCAAAAAGTACATTGTCATCCCCTTTACTAAAAAACTCTGTACCCATGAGCTACCACATAGGTGGTAGTCTACTTAACACCGAAAGTGTGATAAGAGACCTTGGGACACAGGTGGACAGTAGTCTCTCCTTTGATAATCACAATGCCACAGTAGTTATGAAATCCTTTTACGTGGCACACTTCAACACAAAAGGTTTCTCATCCAGTAAAAAAGAGGTCATTGTTCCCCTCTACTCATCACTCATTAGACCCATTATAGAGTACAATGCCCCTTTTGGTATGTACCTCACGAGACATCTACAGCAACTGGAAAGGCCACAGAAATACCTCACAAAGAAGATTACCGGCCTCAAACAGATGCCCTAAGTAGACCGTCTCAAAAAACTCCAGCTTTACTCCATAGTATATTGTCTACTCAGAGCCGATCTCTGCCTAACATATAAAGCTATGTCAAACCCAGAGCTGTTGGACATGCTCCACTTAAAGAAATCCCAAACCCTCCTATCTCATGCTCTAGGGATCTAAACCTTGTCACCACAATAAACAGAACATGCTGGAGGGATAGATTTCTGTCCCAGAGACTTCCCATACTCTGGAACAAACTACCTATCTATATCAAACAAAGCTCCTCATTAGCACTCTTCAAGAAAAATATGGATGATTGGATGGGAAATAGGAAATTCACCCCGGGGATCACCTCTGATGCTCTGCTCAACAGGAACACAGGAAAATAATTTTCTTGGGTGGCGAAAGCCATGGTACCTTTTTGGCTAGGCTTATATAGGCCCTAGGGCCAATAGCCTAGTACCTACCTATGAACCTAAGTTGCTGAAAAAAAGGCAAATACTTAAATTATCCAATATGTGACATGCAAATCTACCTGGAGAATTTTGCCAGTGATGTCACTTGGAGATAACTGAAGAGATCTGGCTGGAATCGAGCTTCTTGCCAGATGTGGTGGAGAGTGCCTGTAATCCCAGCTACCTGGGAGGCTGAGACTGTTGGAACAATTGAGCCCAGGAACTCTGGGCTTCAGTGTTCTATGTCGATCAGATGTCAGCACTGAGTTGGGTATCAATATCATGCTTTCAGGGGAGCTGGGAACCATCAGGTTGTGTAAAGAGGGGTGAACCAGAGCAGGTCAAACCCCCCCGTGCTGATCAGTAGTGGGTTCTCGCCTGTGAACAGAAGCTAGGGAGCAGCTGGGCAACACAACGGGACCCAAAGTTTTTGGGAACTGAAATCTTATATTTGTTTAAAACTATGCTGTAGATAAATTGAGAAGATACTGTAGCAAACTTAGGTTTACAGGATGAATAAAATAAATTTAAAAAATTGCGAAATGTTGTTGCAGAACTTAATTCTACATGAAAATATAACATCTTGTAACTAGCTTTTGTAACAGTAAACTGTAGCCCATCTTTGTTTTCGGCACTGGGAATTATGTGAGAATTTAGTCATTGGCTATATTTAATACTGAATGTGTTACAGACTGTTTCAGTGTGGAACTTCAAGGAACATGAACTTTTTAAGACCCCAAATGAGGTATGTTCCTCATAATGAGGTACACTTGAGAGGTATAATTCATAACTGTACCTGCATAGCTTACTTCCAGAACCTTAGCGAGAACAGGTGATCATAACACCATGGAAATAAAGGAATCTTTCACACTGAAGCTCCTGTTGTTATCAAGTCCTTATGTAAGGTGTCCGCTTTATTTATACTTGGCTCCTGATACAAGAACAGCAGCATATGCTGTAGCACAGAAGAGGCCTTAATTTAAATACTGTGCACAGGAAGATACCCCCCCCCCCCAAATAAAGTCACAGAGCATGTACTGGTTTCATTTTTCTTGTGCTGAGATTTCCTAACTACTTTGGCAATATGATTGTCAAAGGAGAGATTACTATCTACCTGGGTCCCCAGATCTCTTATTACCTCTTCTGTATTAAGGGGGCTGCCACCTATGTGGTAATTCGTGGGTGTTTTGTTTTTCCCATATGGGGGATGACTATGCATTTTTTGGTATTTTGCTTGAGGCCATGACTTTTAACATCAGGTGTCCGTCTTAGTAAGGCCCTTTTGGAGGATGTCCATGTCAGCCGGAGAGTCAGTTATGGCTCCCAGTTTGCAGTCATTGGCAAACTTGGTTAGCCATAGTCCTCCTGTGTTTGCCTGTACTACAGGGAAGTGTATGCTGCACAGTAGGGGTATCAGGACCGAGCCTTGTGGGACACCACTTGTGACTGGTTTAGAGTCGGACCTGGAGCCCGCTATTCTTACCGTGTGAGTTCTGTCTGTAAGCCAGTTGGCAACCCATCTTGTGACATAGGGGTTTATGTTCAGGCTGGTGAGTTTTTCTGTAATACCCGAGTGGGGAATGGTGTTGAAAGCCTTGGCGAGGTCAAGGTAGGCTGTGTGAACAACTTTTCCCTCGTCTATGGCCTTGGTGACTGTCTCAAAGACGTCAACCAGGTTTAATAGGCATGATCTGCCCTTAACAAAGCCGAACTGGGTCGGGTCAAGTGTTTGGAGGTTTCCACTGTCTTTGTTAATGAGTTCCATGATGATGTGCTCCATAGCCTTGCAGACCAGGCTAGTCAGGCTTATGGGGGGATAGTTACCAGGGTCAGTTGTGGCCCCTCCTTTGTGGAGTGGAATAACTATTGCTGTGTGCCATTCTATGGGCACATAGCCTGTGGAGAGGCTGAGGTTGAACAGCGTGTTTAGGTGGGGGGTTAGTTCATTCTGTAGTTCATGCAAGATGCAGCCTGGGACACCATCTGGCCCCACTGATGCTGTGTTTTTGGCTTTTGAAAGGGCTATTTTCACCTGTGTGTCTGTGATTTCCAGGACACTACACTTTTCCGGTATTGTTGTGGGCCCTTTTGGGGGTGAGAGGGAGGTGAAGTTTGCACTGAATCTATCTGCCAGGATGTTGGCAATATCAGTAGGTTCAGTATATTTTGTGCTATTTTGCACTAGTTCAGTGCATATCTGCGAGTTGCCACTTAGATTTTTAACATAGCTAAAGAAGGCTTTGTGGTTATCTTTTGAATCCTTGGCTATTTTTCTTTCGAAGTTAGCCTTGGATGATTTTATGAGGGACCTTAGTTTCTTACTGATACTGATCAGGGATGTCTTTCCCTCTTGGGATTTGCTTTTTTTCTGAACTAGTTTCCTCCTTCTATTGTATAGCCTGTTTATGGCAAGGGTCCACCAGACTGGTTTCCTTCTCTTAGAGGAGTGAGTCTTGGTTTTGCTATGGATGGCATGATCCATGCATCCTTGTAGGTGCTCATAGAGTGCATTTGTAAAGGTTCCTGCATCTTGGGCAGCATTATCCTTTAGCGTGGGGGCTGTGAAACTTACCGCCTCTGTCTTAAGTAAGGTGAAGTTTTTACTGTGGTTTCCTTAGTTGGGAGTGATGGTGGGGTGTGGATATCCAGAGTGATTAGTTTATGGTCTGATCTAATCAGTGACAGGTTGACCTCCAGTGTGGAACACCTGTCACCCTTGTTTGTGATGACCAGGTTCAATATGTTTTCACCTCTGGTAGGGGAGTTTACCAGCTGATCCAGGGCGTTTGAGTTGATGAATTCCAGGAAGCGCTGGGCCTGGGAGTTTGTACTCGTGTAGTTTTCCCAGTTAATGGTAGGGTTCATAGGTTGGTACTAGGCTATTGGGCCTATACAAGCCTAGCCATAACAATTCCCTGGCTATTTCTTCCCACAATATTTACTTCGCTGGACCCCTGTCTAGCAGGGCGACTGACATGATTCCCAGGATGAATTTCCTTTCTCCCATCCAATTGTCACGGTTCCTTTTGAAGAGGGCCAAGGAGTCGCTCTGCTTGACATGTATGGGCAGTCTATTCCAGAGTCTGGGGAGTCTCTGGGTCAGGAACCTATCCCTCCAGCATGTTTTGTTTATTGTGATGACAAGATTTAGATCCCTGGAGCGTGTGGCTCTGAGAGATTGGGATTTCTTTAAGTGTAGCATGTCCAACAGCTCTGGGTTTGACATGGCCTTGTATGTTAAGCAGAGATCGCCTCTGAGTAGACGATATGTGACAGAGTATAGCTGGAGTTTTTTTAAGGTGGTCAGCATAGGGCATCTGCTTTAGGCCTGTGATTCATTTAGTGAGGTATTTCTGTGGCCTTTCCAGTTGTTGCAGATGTCTTGAGAGGTACATACCAAATTGGGCATTGTATTCTATAATGGGTCTAATGAGGAATGAGTACAGTGGGACACTGACCTCCTTTTTTCCGGATGAAAAGCCCTTAGTGATGAGGTGTGCCACATAGAAGGATTTCCTGACTGTTGTGACGATGTGGTTATTGAAGGTGAGACCACTGTCCACTTGTGTCCCTAAGTCTCTTATCACACTTTCGGCATTTAGTATACTGCCACCTATGTGGTAATTCACAGGTACATGTTTTTTCCCAAAGGGGATAACTATACATTTCCTGGCATTGAGCTTGAGCCCATGGCTCTGGCACCAAGCATCTGTTTCTGTAAGGCCCTTTTGTAGAGTATCCACATAATTTCAGGTTTCAATAATGGCTCCCAGTTTGCAGTCATCTGCGAACTTTGTTAGCCAGAGTCCCTTAGTGTTGGCCTGTACTTCAGAGAAGTAGATGCCAAACAAGAGTGGTCCCAGGACTAAACCCAGAGGTACTCCACTTGTCACTTGTCTGGAGCTGGATTTGGAGTCAGCTACTTTTACAATGTGGGTTCTGTCAGTAAGCCGGTTGGCAACCCATCGAGTGATGTAGGGATTAATGCCCAGCTTAGTAAGTTTATCTATGATTCCAGAGTGAGGGATGGTGTCAAAGGCCTTGGCAAGGTCCAGATAGGCTGTGTGGACTGCCTTACCCTCATCCATGGCTCTGGAGACTGATGTGAAGAAGTCAATCAGGTTCAGGAGACAAGATTGACCCTTCACGAACCCAAACTGGGTGGTGTCCAGTGTTTGAAGGTTGCCAATATCTTTGTTTATAAGTTCCATGATAATACGTTCCATGGCCTTGCAGATCAGGCTCATCAGACTGATGCGGCGGTAGTTCCCGGGATCCAAGGTGGATCCCCCCTTGTGGAGTGGGATAACTGTAGCTGTGCACCACTCAGTGGGCATGAAGCCTGAGGTGAGGGTATGATTAAACATGACACTTAGGTGAGGTGCCAGTTCATTTTGTAGTTCATGTAGTACACAGCCCGGGATGTTATCCGGTCCCATGGATGCTGCATTCTTAGCTTTGGAGAGTGTGTTTTTTTACCTGTATGTCCATTATTACCAGAATTTGGCAATCTTCCGGTATTGAGATGGGCTGTTTAGAGGGTGAGAAGGGGTGAAGTTGGCACTGAATCGATCTGCCAGGATATTGGCAATATCCTTGGGATCAGTATATTTAATGCCATTCTGTTGTAGCTCAGAGCAGATCTGAGCATTGCCATTTAGATTCTTGACATAGTTATAGAATGCCTTGTGGTTGTCTTTGGAATCTTTGGCAATTTTATTTTCGTAACTAGCTTTGGGGGATTTTATGAGGGATCTCAGCTTCTTACTGAGGCTGGTAAGGGATTTTTTTGCATTGTGGGATTTTCCTCTTTTCTGCAACAGTTTCTTCCTTTTGTTGTAAAGTTTGTTTATGGCAGGGGGCCACCAGATTGGCTTCATTTTTTTGGAGAAGAGCATAATGGTTCTATTTGGGATTGCACAATTCATGCATGAGTGGATGTGCTCGTACAGTGCCTTAGTGTAGGACTCAGCAGTCGAAATTTCAGTTCCAGTCTGCATGGGTGTCATGAAGTTTGTCACTTCTGACTTGAGTAGCATGAAGTTGGCTTTGGAGAAGTTTTTTATGGAGGTTTCCTTACTGGGGGCTGGAGGTGGGATGTGGATGTTAAGGGTGATGGTCTGACCTGACCAATGAGGGGGTGACCATAGGTGTGGAGCATTGATTTCCCATGTTGGTAATTACCAGGTCTAGGATATTGGAGCCCCTAGTGGGACTATGGATCAGTTGATCCAGGGCATTGGAATTTATGAATTTTAAGAATCGTTGAGCAAAGGTGTTGGTATATGAGTAGTTTTCCCAGTTAATGGCAGGGTAGGTGAAATCACCCAGTATTAGGGTGTTTGGTTGTATCTTAATATTTTCCAGTATGTTTAGAAAGGTGTAGTGAGAATCTTGGTGCATGTTGGGGGATCTGTAGCAAGCTACAATTTGGATTGCAGTCTTACCTACTGTTAGTTGCACCTGGAGAATTTTAGACACATTGTGTTGGGCAGCTAGCCTGGTGGTGTGAATATCTTTGGTGAATATGGACATTCCTCCACCTTTAGTGTTTCGATCCTGGTTTGGTGGCCGAAAAGTGTGGTAAGAGTTGTTGCCTTCATCAGATCATATGTCTTAGCTGTGCTCACCCTGAATTTCAAGACAGAATAAACCAAACAATGTTCCAGACACATAGTCATAACCAATGAAAACTCATTAGTTTGCATAGAGCATATCTCCTGTGTCTTGCTGTGAGCCAATCATTATTGTATCCATTTATCCATTAATCTTCCTTTCTGGAAGCTAAAGTTGGTTTGAGAGCCAACTGTCCACCAGGTCTCAATAGTGTTGCCCCATTGAAACCTATGCTGAATGCAAAAAATATGAGTGTAGCTTCTAGAAAGGAAGATTAATGGATGGATAATTTATGGCAATGGAATATAAGAGCTGCGATTTATTCTATGCTTTGCCAAGTTGTTCTGCGAATATATTTACATCATTTGCAGTTTAATTATCTGAGGCAGAGACTGGTAAAAACAAGGAAAGCTGCAGTAGTGATTATCTACAATACCCTTTGTGGTGCAACCTTATTGTTATGGCAATGGGATACAAGAGCTACAAATTATTTTTATGCTTTGTCAAGTTGTTCTCCGAATATATTTACATCATTTGCAGTTTAATTATTCAAGGCAGAGACTGATAAAAACAAGGAATGCTGTAGCAGTGATAACACTCCCTGTGATGCATTATTTTATGCTGAATCTGTGACCAGGCAGTATTTTCTGTACAACAAGGAGTAAATGGCTAAGAATACTTCAGGAGGCATAGAATATGTTACTCTGAAAACCACATGGATACATTTATTAATTCGCTATACTGTATAATACGTACATAATAGGAATTTATATGCAAGAGCACCAATGCTATTGCACTTATAAAACTGTATCATATGTGCTACTTGCTTCTGTGAAGTACTGCATATTGTTGAATGAACTGAATAACAATAAGTTCTGGCAATCAAAGGAATTCAGTCCCGTCGATGCTATTGGATAGCTACAGGACAAAAAAATTGTAGATTGGATATTTGAAGGCATAAATATGATTGGCTATAACAAGAAGCAGAATTTATGCTATATGCAAATCATTAACTTTGTTGCTATTGGATAGTTCTGCCACTAGGATACCAGACATTTGATACCTTGAGATACAATAATGATTGGCTCACAGCAAGACACAGGAGATATGCTCTATGCAAACTAATGAGTTTTCATTGGTTATGACTATGTGTCTGGAACATTGATTGGTTTATTCTGTCTTGAAATTCAGGGTGAGCACAGCTAAGACATATGATCTGATGAAGGCTAGTAAGCCGAAAGCACTTATGAGGGAATTTTACTGTGCTCCTGTTTTTGTTGTTTTTACTGAAGATTAAAGTTTGTTTTTAACATTTTTACAGCCGTGGTGGAACCGAGGATTTTTTCCTACTACATTTATGCTCGGAGCCTTTAGCAATACAGCCTGTTTTCTTCATTGAAATGAGATATATGGTCAAATTAACATAAGAGTCAGACAACTAGAAAGACAGTGGTATTTTCTGCCTGACTCACAAGCGACAGAGCTGTGGTCTCTTTTGAAGTTTTAATATGCAGTTAAAAGCAGAATACAAGTGAAACACAAGGTAAAGAAAACAAATCACAATATTCAAAATATAAAAAGGCAATAAACTAATACAAAATACAACAAATAAAAAGCAAACAAATCTTTCCTTTACAGCAAAGGGTAATTAAAATCGCCCAATATCAGGGTGTTCAGTAGGACCTTCATGTTTTCCAGTGTCTCCAGAAAGGTGGAGTGGTGGTCCTGGGTCATGGAGGGTGATCTGTAGCAGGCCACAATTTGCATTGCAGATTTGCCCGATGTTGGTTGCACATGGATGACCTCAGAGGTATCATGCTGCACCACTAACCTGGAGGTGTTAGGTATCCTTGATGAATATGGATACACCCCAGCCTTTTGAGTTTCGGTCCGTGTTCTGTGGCCAAAACGTGTGGTACGAGTTGTAGCCCGGTAGTGCTGGGGTGCTCTTTGGAGCCTTGAACCAGGTTTCAGTTACTGCACAGATGTTGATGTTCTCCATACTGAGGAGTGCTTCGAGCTTGTGCATTTTGAGATTTAAACTCCTGGCGTTGAGTAGCATAACCCACAGTTTTTTGTTAATTGTGCTGTTTACGGAGGTGGGTTTGACTTTTGAGCCTTGCCTAAAAAAGGCACTATGGGGGCAGCAAGAGCCTTGGCCAGTATTTGAAAGCCTAGGTGTGACAGGTGCAAGCCGTCTCTTGCGAAGCAATGTGGCTTGTCGAGCATGTCGTCCCAGGCTGACAGACACTGGATCCCCTTTGAATGACACCAGAAGTTTAGCCAATTGTTGAAATTAATCATTTTTTTCTTTATAATGAGTTATCATTCTTGGTGAAAGCAGGATGCTACTCAGGGTCAGGGTCATACCAGCCTGGGCTACATGATCAGAGAGCTCTTCCGTGTCTCTTTTCATGTAGTCCAGGGAGGTACGTCTCTGGTCATTCACACCAACATGAACAATGACAGAGTCATATTTGTACTTGTTCTGAAGTGACCTGAGTGCTTGTGTTATGTGGTGTATTCTGGCTCCCAACAGGCAGCTAACAGTAACCTTCTGCTTGTCCAGCCTAGTTAGTGAGACATCATTGTGCTTGACTATAGGGTCACCTATTACTAGTGTGTTAGGTATGTTATTTTGCCTTAAGGGCTGTGATTGTGCGGCACACTAATTTTGTGTTTTATGTGTTGTCTGGTTTGTGACGGGAGGTGCAGGTTGTTTGGGTGCCTGCTTTGGAGATCTTTGATGCTTTTGCAAGTTTTTATTTAGAGCCTCCGAGTATGATTTTGTGTATTTATGTGTATTTTTTGCCAGTGCTGGTTTAGTAGGTCTATGTGTGGCTGGAGGTGTGGTGCAAGTGTTAGCCTTCTCCTCTTGACTGTCTGTTCCAGTCTTGTGTGGAGACAGGTTAGCCTCCAGTTTGGCTGTATAATTGCATCTCTCGTATATGTTAGTATTTTGTGGTAGGAGGAGAGGGTTGTCTGTACATGAGGCAGTTGTAACATTGTCTCAGGATACCTAGATTCACCAGCTGGACTGGAGAGTGCACCTGAAATTGCCCTTTGGTCATGCCTAAATAGTAGGATGAGCTGCTTAGTCGCTTGGTTGGTGAGGGTTGAATAAAGAGTCTTGCCCTGCCGGGCAATCAAGTGTCAGGGTATATTAGTGCTTGCTATTAGGTCTGAGAAAGTGCTGGGCTGTAGGATGGTTTTTGAGTGCTTAGCTTGAGAGTTAGACTAGTTTCAAGGGAAAAACTAAAGAGACTTAGTGGAGCCGGGAATAATTTAACCCTAGCTAACTGGCACAAAACTGTGCAAACGTGGTTTTTATAGCAGAGAAATGAAAGAGAAATTAGCCCAAAATGGTCAATAAACTACTAACGTCCACTCTTACTGCGTCACTTGTTTAGGCCCAGTCCACAACGTCTCTTGTTGTCGCTTCTGTGCCTTGTTCAACTCCAGAACTATCCATCGTCGGACCCTTATTGTAGCCAGATATTTTCGCTTACAGTCCTCAAATTCCAATATGGCTTTGGTAAGCCATCCAACAGCAGATCTTAAAACGTAAAGATAAAGACAGAGACAGACAGCACAGGTCCCAAACTACCGATGACACTTCCATTAAGCTAGTCAGTTCTTCGATCCTCAGTGAGGCCCTTTTGCAGCCCCTGATGCCCACTTCTGTTGATGCGCAGGCCGCTACCGGGACCCTTTCAGAGTCCAGTATGCCACAAAACTCTTCTTCGACTAAGGATCCTGTGGTCATCTCAACCTTGGATGGGTCTGGAGCTGCTGAGCAGGCACTGGCTTCCGAGGAAGTCCTTTGCACTACCGAATCTCAACACAAACTGAGGTCTTCTTTCGCCACTGCCGTTCTTTCTATCTCAGGCGCCTGCTACCTTGCCTCAGTCTCAAGTGCTTAAAATGGTGGAAGACCTTATCATGCTGATTAGGGGAAGCCAGGCTACCCCCTCCAAAAGGAAAAGAGATCTGTCCCCTGTAGTTTTGTCTGAACAAGAGTCAGATGAATCTGATGCATCTGAATATGAAGACTTGCAACCCCTCTTCACTTATGAGGATTCTGATGCAGAGGATTCCATTCCTTCAGCCTCTCCCCCAGAGGATTTTTCCTTTGGGGAAACCCTGCATACCTTAAGGGAGCATTTCCAATGGGAGTTAGGACTACCCTCAATCTAAAAAGAGACTCAGAGAATTTCTGGATCTTCCACAGTACAGACCTTTGGCCAACCCCCAGTCCTGGATTTTGTGGAAGATGTTTTCCTCGAATCCAGCTTGACTCCTGATGCCCTACCTCCTGCTCCCAGAAAACCAGACAGGTACATAGAGTCCCTGACTCCCACACATATTTTCTTAAAAATCCTACAGCTGACCCTGAGTTCATTTCTCTAGGGCCAAAAGGAATTAAAGAAACCTCTACTAAGAACCCCATCCCCTCAGACAGGAATTCCCGAGCTTTGGACAGATGGGGTAAGAAAGTATACACCTCAGCTACTCTTGCTATCAGGGCAATAAATTGTTAGTTCCATATGCTGAAATTTCAGCAACATACCTTGGAACTCATTAAACAAAAAATGTCTTCCTTTCCTGCTTGGGCAGAATCTAAAGATTTTAATTCATTCTGCAAGTCAAGTAACTAAACACATCTTGCACTGTGGTTTTGATGCCCCAGAAGTTTCTTGCAGGGCAGCAGTAACTGGATCTGTCATTAGAAGGCATGCATGGCTTAAGGAACAGCCCCTGCCAAATCATGTCAAATCTAAATTGTTGGATGCCCCCTTGCACAAAGATTACTTATTTGGCAATAAGGCAGAAGAGGTCTTAAGAAATGGAAGAAAAAGCAAAATCTATGCAAACAGTTAAGAATTTCTTGCAGGTCCTGCCCCCTAGGTTCAGCAGACATTGTCCCTCCAAACACTGGTCCTTTCCTGCTCCCAGTACACCGGCCCAGTCTAGGCACCATGGAAGCAGCCCCCCCCCCCCCCAGGTAGCAGCCCCAGGGAATGCAGAGATCTAAACCATGGACTACCTCCACTTCAAAACCAAGGAGTTCTAAGCCACCGCCTTATGGTAAAAACTCACAATGACTCATCTCCTCCACCCTCTCCCTCTGCCCACCTTCACTTACCCCTAGGAGGAAAACTCTCCTTTCACTCAAGCACCTGGGCTACCATTACCAAGGACTACTGGGTTCTGAACATTGTGTCTCAGGGATACAAATTCTCCTTCCACACCCTTCTAACTCCAAAAGGGTTCCCAGATCTGCCACCAAATCAGTGGGTAGAGGCTCAAAAGCAAATCCTTTCCCAGCTCTCTATGAGGACAGTAGAGTATGTTCCTGCAGAACAGATAGGCCAAGGTTTCTACTCCAGACTTTTTCGGGTTCCTCATTCTATCCTTTCTCAACACCTTCCTGGTGATCTCAAAATTCAAATTGCTCGTCCTCCAGCAGCTGCTACCCATGCTCTCCAAGGACACCTGACTAGCCACCCTAGATATAAAAGATGCCTACCTCCACATTCCTATCAGGGAATCATGCAGGAAATATCTCTGCTTCAGGACAGGATCTCAACACTTTCAGTTCTCTGCACTTCCCTTTGGCTTATCTACTGCTCCCAGAGTTTTCACAAAATGTCTGGCTCCGGCCATTCCCTTTTGCAGACAAAGAAATATTCAGATTTACCCATACTTAGATGACTGCCTTATTCAGGCAAACAGCTAGGAGAAGCTGCTCAAGCACCTGGCCTTTGTAAAGACCATACTAACCTCCCAAGGGTACACAATCAACAAAAAGAAATCCAAACAGGTGCCCACCCAAAGGATAATCTTCCTGGGAGCAAGTCTGGACACAGCTTCCCAGATGGCATACCTTACTCCAGAGAAACAAATTTTCCTGACAGCTTACTTCTTTCAACTAGCCACCAGGCCCCAGCTAACTACAAGGAAGATCCTGCAAGCTCTGAGGTTCATGGCATCTTGCATACTACTCATTCCATATTCCAGACTGCATATGAGGAAACTTCAATGGTACCTAAAGAGCCTTTGGTGCCAACACTCTCCAGACCTGGAAACCCTTCTACCTATAATTCCTTGCCTCAGAAAAGATTTTCTTTGGTGGGCAACAGCATGTTGCTGCAACAAGGGAATGCCTTTATCCCCACCCCCAGCCATCCAGACCTTCACCACAGATGCATCAGACTACGCTTGGGGTGCACGCGTGGATGGCAGGTGCATACAGGGCCAATGGAGCCCACAGCAAATCCCTCTGCACATCAGTCAAAACAAGATGATGGCTGTGCAGCATGCCTTGATAGCTTTCAGGCCCCTTCTCTCTCCAGGGGCTCTCCTGATCAAAACAGACAACACCACTGTGATGTGGTACATCAACAAGCACGGAGGGACTCACTCCTACCCTCTATGCAGGCTGGCCATGAGCCTTTGGCACACAGCCTCTGCCATGCAACTACACCTGTTAGCACAATTCCTACCAGGCTCTCTCAACTATCTGGCAGACCAATTAAGCAGAAGTCTTCTGGACCCACACGAGTGGCAACTCAACAGAAGTACCTTCACCCTAATAACTCAAAAATGGGGAACCTCAAAAGTCGACCTCTTTGCCTCCCACTCCAACCATTAGCTCAGCAAATTCTGCACCAGGGATCATAGGTTGGTACTAGTCTATTGGCCCTAAGGCCTATGCAAGCCTAGCCGTAACAATTCCTTGGAAATTTTTTCCCCACAATATTTGCATGTCTTGGAAAGTGAATGCCCTGTCCTTCCCCTGGAGCAATCTATCGGTCTATGGTTTTCTTCCCCTACCTCTCATCCCCAAGGTACTGCTCAAAATAAGGGAAAAAAAACTAAGGACCATTCTTATAGCTCCAGACTGGCCCCACCAGCACTGGTACCCCTTGCTTCACAGCCTGTCCTCCCTACCCACATGGCATCTTCCTCAGATTCCAAACCTCCTGACCCAGAGGGAAGGGAAGTTCTTGCATCCCCAATTGTAGACACTCAGTTTGGCAGCTTGGCTTATTCCCTAACCCCGAATCAATCTGCCAACCTCAGTAAACAGGTTCTGGATCTGACCGAACAATGAAAGGTTCTGGATGCTGTCGGTGAAGCCTGACATCCTAGCACCAGAAAATCTTATGCTGATAAATGGAAAAGGTTCTTCACCTGGATCCAGGTTATTGGAGCCAATACGGCACAGCCCTCCATCCCTCTCATCCTGGATTACTTAGCTGACCTACTACACAGTGGCCTCTTTCTCTTCTATAAAAATTCATGCCACTGCTATTTCTGCTCATTTTCCCACTGAGCAGCCCCTTTTCTCACACCCTTTGATCAAACAGTTCCTAAGAGGGGCTAGCAACTTCAGACCACCCAGAAGGGCACCAACCCCAGCTTGGGATCTTCATTTTTTATTGGAAAAGCTCACCCTACCCCCTTTCAAACCAGCTTCTTCTGCAGAGCTAAAATTTCTTTTCTGGAAGACAGCATTCCTTCTGGCCATCACTTCAGCCAGGAGAGTCTCTGAGCTACAAGCACTCATGGCTGTGGAGAGCCCTTCATCATCTTTCATGCAGACAGGGTATCCCTCAGAACTAACCCATCCTTCCTGCACAAGGTGGTGTCCAGGGTGGCTCTCAACTAATCCATTAATTTGCCCACCTTTCTTCTTAATTACCAGAACAATGGGGAAAGGGTCCTTCACTCTCTAGATGTGCACAGACATCTCAGGTTCTATCTAGACAGGACTAAATCCTTTAGAAAGTCTGATCAATTGCTGGTTAGCTTTGCTACAGGGGTAGAAGGCAAAGCCATCTCTATACAAACCATTTCCAAATGGATAGCACACTGCATCTATTTCTGCTACAAACAGTATGGAATGCCTCC
Source organism: Protopterus annectens (assembly GCF_019279795.1). Classification (NCBI taxonomy): domain Eukaryota; kingdom Metazoa; phylum Chordata; order Ceratodontiformes; family Protopteridae; genus Protopterus; species Protopterus annectens. The sequence goes on from NC_056732.1 coordinate 1,567,679,029, forward strand.
ACCTCTGCGGCTTTCCTCAGAGGAGTTCCCACCAGGGACATCCTGGAGGCTGCCACCTGGACATCTGTTCACACTTTTACTAAGCATCACCACCTGCCTCTTTTCTCCAAATCCAGGTCAGGGTTTGCCTCTGCAGTCTTGCAGGGCATCCTAGCCAGCCCCTAGATTCATTGACTGCCTCCACCCTTTTCCCCAGCTTTGGGAATCAACTCAAATATGATGACTACAACAGTGAAACACGAAGAACATAGTACAGTTGTGTACACTTACCATAAATGTAGATGTTCTAGTGTATTCACTGTTGCAGTCCTGGTCCCCCCTCCTCTCCAGCCCCATTTTCTTCTCTTTCTCCTTCTATTATCATTCTGACTTGTTATTTTCCTTTCAAGGGACATATTGGTATTTATTTTCCACTGGTGGGGTTTCTTCCACCAGACCCTGGCCTCCTACATGGGGGATCCTGACAGATTAGGGCAAGAAAAACTGATGTAATGGCATCAGCTGCCTTACTTTATACTACTGAAGACCTGACGTCAGCCCTCAAGTGACAGCAACCAACGCAGAAATACTAAGTCTCTGGTATTCAGGCCCGCCAAGGGCTACCCTGGCAGGGGTAACCCAAATGTGATGACTGCAACAGTGAATACACTCGAACATCTATATTTATGGTAAGTGTAGACAACTGTATTTTTCCATTGTATAAAATGACAAGATGTTCCATATTTAATGGTAAATAGGAGAAATATACTCACTATTTCTGTTATGCTTGCACAGTGTTTTATTATTGGTACTTGCAGGTTCACAGGAAAACTGGAAATACGGGAATAATAATTTTAAAATCATAGCATTTTGATTAATATCTTATGTGATGAAAATGCATTTTATTTCTCCTCTGTCTTTGAGATGATATTCTTGATGACTTATTGCCTTGTACACATGCATGACATTCTGTAACTATATGTTCACTTCTTATTTTAAGAATCGCGTGTAAAGTTGCAAATAATCAGGGATAAAAGACCACATTGGGGGCAATTTTAATCAAAAGTGCTGTTGACTCAAAAAAGAGAGACTGATTTACTATACCTAGGATGTTTCTGTACTGTTTTGCATTATTTATTAGATTTGGTCAAGGCAAAATCATTCAGTCCTTAATTCACTTGGGAGGTGTATGGACTGCAAACACTGGAACTAGCGCTGCCTGGGTGCATATTAAATCAATGTTTTTATGCAACAGAAGGGAAGAGGGACCCAGGTGAGAGGATGAGTGGGGCAGATAATAGCACTCCAGGGTTGCAGGCTGAATTACAGAATTTATTTTGTACTCAGATGCCAGTTTGTTGCTTCCACAGCGAGATAACATTTAAAAACTGAACACATCTCTCTTAAGTGCTGTCTCACATGATGCTATGAGAAATATGCTTCGTTTTTACCATTGTTGCTATTAGAATGCCTTAAAAGGTCATTTTAAAGTGTTTCTGTCAGTAAACTTTATGCGTACAAACTGTGTTTCATTCATTCATTTAGATATTCTGGTTTCTGTGAACCACACTGTCTGTGAGAAATACTTAGAAAGGAAGGTGTTTAGTTGAGTTTGAGTATACGTTTGCCTTTTGCTTGGATACATCCTTGTGGCACAGATGTTTACATAAGCCAGCAGTAGTCAATGAGAAGTACGTGTGTGTCCTACACTATTTACTGAGTATCAGTTGTACAAATAAATGGCACTTCAGTTTTGTTGAACTATGCTGGAAGCCTCTCCATCTCTTAATACACAAACAGTATTATACCAAGAGGAGGAAACCAGCAATTCTCTTTGCTGTGCCTGTATGTTAGCATCCAGCCCATTTACTCTGCATTTTATTTTCATCACTATTCACTCTTTCCTTGATGTATGTTAACCTGTTCCATTCTCCTACCACTGTTTCTGTGAAATCGTACTTCCACAACAGTCTTTCAAAAATCTGGTTACAACTTACACCATTGTCTCCCTACATCCTTCTTCCTAAGATACAGTAATTCTAACTTTCCCTTCAGTCTTCATAGGCAGGTACTAAGCAATTAACCTGCAGACCATTACATGCCTAGCCAATAGTCAAAGGTCAGACTCAACCTGTATGTTGTGTCTGCGAGGTGTAGGCCTTAACCATTATGCCAAGTCTGCTCGTTTGACATAATGATCTTGTGAATGCATATCATGTTACCCCTTCACACTTCTCCAGAGTAATCATTCCTAGCCTTTCTTCATATGACAGCTTATCAGTTCCTCTCATTTTTGAAATTTTCTCAACCGTCTTGATTTATTTTCCCTTAGGTAGCCTTTAGTACTAAACAGGGTATTCTTGATGTGATCTCATTAAAGCCATACACACTGGAATATGACTTTGTCATTCTGTTTGCCATTTGCCATTTGCCATTGCTTCCTTACTTTGCTTCTGGTGATAGCTTTAGTTACAATAATGACCATGATGCCCCTATCTTCTGGGGCTGCTAGCACCTGCCATATGTACTGTACTTAAGGAGTGTTGTAAACAGAGTGCATAAATATGCACTTTTTTGCACTGCAACCCATTTGCTATCTGCACGCCATCAGTCTAACCAGATCCCTTCTTAAACTCTTCCGCAGTTTCACAATTGCCACAGTCATATACAAATGAACAAATTATGTTCACATTTCATTTGGTGATAGCTTTCACAAACTGAAAAGACCTCAGAACTGGCCCCTTAAAGCATTCCATGGGTCACCGTTCTCTTGTCTGACTTTACTCTCTTCTCACCATTCTGTTTCCTCTTTGATGACAAATTTTTGACCCACCTTACCATATTCATGTCTAGTTCTAATATCCACTGTCCCAAATGCATAGATGTGAAGTAAAGGGACTTGTCAAAGAATCACCTCATGGTAGAAGAAGCAGCCTTGCACATACTACTTTTTAATGATCTTTGTGTAAGTAGTTGCTCCTTTATTTTCATTATGAACAAAACATCATAAATGTGATGCTGCCAGATGGATGCTTTCTTATCTGTATTGTCAACATCAGCACGGTAGCTGGTACCAGTAGTCTGTAATCCTAATAAGAGAAGCTGCCATCTTGAATGGTTGATAGTAGAACCAGGTTCCTCATTATAGTGGTGATCAGAGATTTGTGTGGCTATTTCGGACTTCTGAACCAGAATGGTATTTTCTTTTCTTCACCTCTGAAATGGGATATACTGCTTAATCCTTCCTGCCTTTTCTTGTCTGTTTACATCAGTTTAAAGGAAGATATTGGCTGTAGAATATATGAATCCAGCTTTAATTGATTTATACTGCTTATATTTAGTTTACTGATATCAAAGGATACTGTTGTATGCCAGTACCCACTCTGGTAAACAGAAGTTTTTCACATAATGTAAAAACTATGTAAGGGAAAATAATTTATTAATCAAGGGTGTCATGTAATAAAAAAATTAGTTATTTACTGTTTCACATGAGTATGAGCAGCAAATCTGAGGGAAATATTTAAATATCTTTGTTCTGTTTTAATTCAGAGTGGCTGTATTTTTAGGGTCTACCTTGCATATTAGCACATTGCACTTTAATATGTGGAGTCCCAGCTACTGCAGAAATGTAATCTAATTATATACTGCAGGAATACAGTGGAGCTCCCAGAAGACAGTGGCTGTTCATGGACATCTGTGCTTTAGCATGCATAGTCAGCACATCCTTTTCCATTGCATTTCAGCATAAGAAAATGCAGTTACCGCATCAGCAGTGGACACACTGAGTAGTATTATATAATTTGAATATGTAGTTGTAGATAACCATCTTAACTATGAACATTGCATTAGATCCATTCCACTGTCTTTCCCTCGTCCAGGACCTTGGTGACATTTTTTGAAGAAGTCAACCAGGTTTAGCAGACATGATCTACCCTTAATGAATCCAAATTGGGTTGCATCCAGAGTTTTGAGATTACCAATATCCTTGTTGATAAGGTCCATAATAATTCTTTCCATGGCCTTACAGATGAGGCTAGTGAAGCTGATAGGTTTGTAATTCCCAGGGTCAGTTGATGATCCCCCTTTGTGTAGAGGGATTACTGTTGTGTCCTCCATTCTGCCAGAACATAGCCAGTCCACAGATTGTGATTAAACAGGGATCCAAGTGGGTCTGCTAAGTCATGTTCTAAGTTGTTTAAAAGCAACCTGGGATGTTGTCTGGTTCCACTGATGCTGTGTTTTTGGCCTTGGACAGCACAGAGTTGACCTGTTTTTGTGAGATAATAGGCTGAAGAATGGTGGCAGGCATACGTTGGAGGATGATTGGTGGGGACAAGCAGTGAAGTTTGCTCCAAATCTGTCAGCTAGCAGGTTGGGTATTACTGCCAACTGAGTAAAAGCAATGCCATCCACAGCCAGTTCAGTACACAGCTGGATTTCCCTTTAAATTTCAGAGTTAAAGAATGCCTTGTGATTATCCTTAGCTAGGGAGGCTATTTTTGCTTTGTAATTAGCTTTGGAGGACTTGACAAGATCTCTAATTTGTTTGCTTAATTTAGAGAGGGATTTCTTCCTTTGATGAGCCTGTTCCTTCTTGTTTTTGGACATTAGTTTCTTTCTTTTGTTATATAATCTGTTTAAACTAGGGGTCCACCAAGGTGACTTGTTTTTCCAGCAAGCCCTGGTTTTAATCCAGTCAGGTATAGCTGGTTTTATACAACTGCTTAAGTGATTGTACAGGGCACTGGCGTACACCTCTACATAGGAGTCCATGTTATCTGTGTTCGAGGGAGTTTGAAACTTCTTACACCATCACTTAGTAGAAGATAATTTGTCTTGGAAAAATTCTTAAATGTTTTTGAGTTTGACAGGGTATCTAGCCTTATAATTACATCAAAAGAGACTGATTTATGGTCTGATCTTACCAGGGAGGACATTACATGGGAAGGGTGCAATGCTGTCCCATATCAATGACTACTATGTCCAGGACAGTTGAGCCCCTCGTGGGTGTGCTGACTAGGCATTCCAGAGCATTTACATTAACAAAGTCCAAGAACCTCTGAGCCAGTATGTTTGTGATCATTTATGTTTCCCAGTAGATGGTAGAGTAATTAAAATCACCCATGAGTAAGGTGTTGGGCTGTATGGTAAGTAACTCCAGCAAGTCCAAGTATTCAGTATACTTTTCCTGGTTCATGGTAGGGGACCTATAGCTATCTACAATGTGTATGATGTGGTAAAGGATTTTGACTATGGTTAATTGGACATGGAGTAGTCTGAGACAGTTATATTGTTTAGCCAGTCTCAAAGTGTACTTATCCTTAATGAAGATGGATACACCTCCAATCTTTGTTCTTTCATGCTCAGTTTGTGGTCTGAATGTATTGAATGAATTGTAGCCCTATACGGCTGGAGTGCTTTCCACAGTTTGATCCATGTTTTGGTGACTGCACAGATGTCAGCATCTTCCAAGGTGAGGAGTGCTTCCAGGGAGTGCAGTTTATTGTTTAGAATCCTAGCATTAAGCAGCAGTACCTTGAGTTTACTTAGAGAGGATTTTGTTATATAGGGAGGTTGGTTATTTTGGTACTGCCTAAAAAAAGGCACAATAGGGGTGGCTAATGCCTTAGCAAGTATATGAAAGCCTAGAGGAGATAAGTGCAGACCATCTCTGGCAAAGCAGTGTGGCCTGTCGAACATGCCTTCCCAGGCTGATAGATAATGGATTCCTTTGGTCTGACATTAGAAGCTAAGACAACTGTTAGTCAATCAGTTTTTGTTTGTATTGTGGCATTATCCTTGGAGAAGGTAGAATGTTGCTTAAGGCTAGGCTTATACCTGTCTGTGATGCATAAGCTGAGAGCTCACTCATGTCTCTCTTCATGTAGTCCAGAGAGGTACATCTCAAGTCATTAACCCCCACATGGACTATGACAGAGTTGTCCTGGTGCTTGTGGTTGAATGACATGAGTGCTTGAGTGAGTTGACAGATTCTGGCACCTGACTGTCAGCTAACTGTAACCCATGCCTTTTCCAGCCGTGTAAGGAGAACATACATGTGTTTCACTATGGAATCTCCTGTGACCAGTACATTGGGTTTCACCTTATGGGCTTATTTGTTGAGACACTGGTGTGTGTGTGTGTGTGTGTGTGTGTGTGTGTGTTATTATGTGTTGTTTTTTTTGTTTTGTTTTGTTGTTTGCGTAAGTGGTTTCTTAAGGCACCATTTGAGAGGTTTTTTGGTCTTTTGGTAAATTACTAGTGACTACCTCCACAATTGTGGGTTTATGCATTGTGTCCTTATTTAGTGTGGTTAGTGTTGTGTGTGTGTGTGTGTGTGTGTGTGTGTGTGTGTGTGTGTGTGTGTGTGTGTGTGTGTGCGCACGCTGACAACCTGTTTGGCATTTGATTTTTCCATATGTGAGCGTCTTGCCTCCGATTTCATACTGTAACTACATGTCTCAAATAAAGTATTTGTTTGTTACTTGAGTAACTGGTTGTCAATATACTTGAGACAATTGCTACATTGCCTCAGTATATCCATATCCATATCCACCAGGCTGGCCAAAGAGAAGTTAGGAAACTGCCTACTCTTTATCCTTATAATGGATTTAGTCAGGGAATGGAATGGGTTAAATTAGACTGTACTGTGCTGGTGGCACACAGAGTGTGAGTGGGAACTATACTTTATGTAGTCAAAAGCAACCATACAAAGCAATGCTGCTCAACAAGCAACTTATATACTCTTAGAGCAGCAAGAGGCTGGGTATAGTGTTAGTGATAATTATTCTAGGGGAATTGCAGTTTCAAGGTGTTTGCATCTATGCAGGGCATTGCTAACCCCCACTGCACGAACAGCAGCTTAGTGCAAATGTGAAGCTTAAATACGAGCAAAGAGGAACAAGTTTTAAGCTGACTGCCAATCAAGAATGCACACAATAAGCCTCCTACCAGCAATCCCTAACTCAGATAGGTCAGATCAGCACATTTCTGCCACAAGAGTGCAGAAAAAACCCGCTTAATGTAGAAAGTGGATTGAGGGAAGATGGGGCTTCTTTTTGATTTTACACAATTAGTTTGAACATCACTTAATTTGATTATCTGTTTACAAAAGTTTTGTAATAATGCTTTTTAATAATAGTTGCATATAACATATACTACATTAGTGACTGTAATATTTGATCATTAAGATGTATTGCTACAAGGCACATTTCACATTTATAATCTCAGAGAAGTTTGTGCTCCAGTCATATTGCACAATTTATTTTATAGTACACAAAGATATGAAAATATTTTTCTTTATGTATAATCATGTATAACTCCCATTTTTGTTGCAGTGTACTCAGTTAGCCCCCCAGCATGTTGTTTTTCCTTGATTAGCACAATACTTTCTTTGTAACTGTTGTACCATATACTATTTTTTTTCTCATTTCAGTGAAATTTTTTTTTTTTTTACTCAAGGTTACTCTGTATATGTGATCTAGCCTTATTGCCAGTTAGATAAGTATTTGCACAGCATAACTTTGCAACCTAATACTTAAGTAATGCACAAAGTCAGGCTGGCAAAATCAACGTTAGGGCAGGAATATAATGCCACTTTCTGTCAGTATGCAAAAGATAGAAGCTGGACATATTCTTTCTACTGGAAGGGTGGAGAATTATTGTAACTACCTTTCTGAAGAGACTGTACGCTGAAAGATTAATAAAATTTGCCGATCCCTGAGATCAGCATAAAACAGTTCCTCCGGAGGATTAAATAAATGTTCAGTTAAACAGCCTCTACAGCTTATGCTTTAACTAAAGAACTGAGACAACTAGATGTTAAAATCAGTCTTTAGCTGCCACCAGAGTCTGCTTTTTATTTCCTACATCATTGAGAGAATTAATCCTGCAACAATCAATCATTTGTTGTGTTTTGAACACCAGGCTGTTTTATTTTGGTGTAATGCTTTTAATAGATGAACGTCTGCCATTATTTTGTTTTTGTTTTGTGTTCGCTTCCATTCCTGCTGACCATCTAGCCTCTTCTTATTCTATTTTATTTATTTATTTATATTTTACATTTGTTTACCTGGAAAGTTCAACTAGGTGGGCACCCATTTTCAGCGGAGGTCCGGTGAGAAAAACTCAACATACAGAGAAATACTAATAGTGTACTTTGACATAATGTGGTATGATTACAGTTTTTATATACATTGAAACTATACAATGATAATTTACAAGATAAGGTATCGAAGTTTGATCGACAATAGAAGAGGGCAGATAATAAACACTTATAAACTATAAGTACACTATTAAAGACAATGCTAATAGTCATTTTTGGAGTTAGGTGTACAGTTTACTTTTTTTAGCCTTGATTTCATTATGTCCTTTGTGCTGGGCTTCCCAAGCACAGGTGTGAAAGACTTTTGGTGGAGCTATTATTTTGGCAGCCATGGATGTTGTTTGTGCCCATGCTGGCATGAATATATTTCGGTTAAGGCTCCAGCACACACTTTGAGGGTGCTAACAGCTTCTGCATCACCACTAGGAATGAGAGCTGCTGGCTTGGAATTGCTAAAGCAATATTCTCAGTGCTGTGTGAGTCTCTTTTTATGTGATAGCAATTGACTGATCAACCCCCCCTCCACTCCCTCCCCTAGGATGGGCTTGCTGCTATTGACTAATTACTTCCTCTCACACTCACATAACTGTTTCAGTGCCTGAACATCACTATTTAAACTGCATGTCTGAGTCAAAATCAGAGCTTTATCTCTATGCCCCAGAGCTGGGCTAATGTTTGCCATGATCTGGCATCGCTGGGAATGTCAGTTTGTTTGTGTCTTTCGGCTTTTCCTGGTTAGGGGTCGCCACATCGGAACTCCGGTCCGCTAATGATTGGTAGTTGATTTTTACGTGCCGAGTTACCAGCTCTGATGCACAACCTTCAACGAAGGTACGCCCATTCACGCATGTTTCCACGCAGAAGACGCTCTAGCTGAGAATCAAACCAGACAGCATCTTACTGTGAGGCAACAACGCTACCGCAGCACCACCACCGCTATTGTTAAATTTCATATTATGAAGATTTCTGTTTGTCTATATTTAGGGGTGTTTTAAAACTCCATTAAGATGTAGAAAATGTTTTTCATTTTGATAACAAAATATTTTTTACTGGTGCTTTAGATAAGAAATGTGATAATATTTTCCTGTAAAATGTTGTTTGTAAGTGGAGGTAATGCTCTGCTTATTCTCCTTGCTTAAGTAACAATAGGCATTAAATATGACTATAACTGTTATTTATGCTGGGGAGTTAAGAGATGACAGCATCCAATTTTACATAGCAATATTAAATGATTACAAGTTGCACCCTGTAAAATTTACTATTCACAAATAATTATTCACAAATCTTGAACACAGAAAATCATGGAAAGAAAATCTCTGGAAGAAAAATTAATCAAGTTGACAAGCAGTCGGTGCTTTTTATATTTCACTGAAATTGTATAAAACACAAAGCAACCATGATTAAGTTAGTAATGTACATCTAGATTACAATAGCAGCAGATATAATAAATTATAAAGTGACATTTAAAGGAAACAGTCATGCAATAAACATTTTAGGAATGCATACATCATAATAATGTCCAGGATTCATACACCATCTCCACATTGTGTCATGTGAAGTTGAGAGATGAGCAGGAATGAGCAGGTTGTGTGCAATTCAGTAAACAAAGCTACATGATGAGGCTGGTTAGAAAACAAGTTACCTCTGGCATATATGCAAATGATCATATAATGAGCTGTGCTCTATGCTAATTAAGTAAAATTAACATGGTGAGTGATTCAGAAACATGTAAATGAAGCTTAATCACGTCGCACACACATTAGCAAAGAACATGGCCCACATGCTTGTTCAAGCAGTAGAAAATTCAAAAATATGTTAGGGATTCCCACAGCAATTGTAAACTTGTATCTTAAAGAGGCTGTCATAGAAGCTGGTGCTGCTGCTAACATTGTGCAATGTCACCCCAAAGGGACTGAGTCTTGTCACCATGCTTAAGTTTTCATGCCCTTCATGACACCAACATAATGGACTACTACTGAGTGGACATGGACACCATACAACAAATACTGGACATGTATCAGCCTAATCTACAGCCCAGTGGGAGTTGTGGGGTAGCTACCCCTGTAGATACTAAAGTAGGTGTGACTTTATCTATAGTAGCTACAAGGACCTTTCAGCAACCAAATGGAGACACATTGAGCAGGCATCTACTTCAAGAATTCTTCACCATTTCCTCAATGCAATACTTCAATATGTGGGGGAGTATATGTGTTTCCCACATACTCCAGAGTTATCCCATGCTTCAGCATGTGGGGGAGTATATGTGTTTCCCACATACCTCATTCTACGTAGATGCACTACTTAACTACACAAGAGCTAAGCAGATACAGACAGTAAACTGATCACACAAAAACACCAGACTATGCTTACCCAAGCATAGCTTGTGCATTCTGCATCAGATGTAGGCAGTCCAAGTTAGAATGTGTACAGTGTGTGGCATTCTTATCATTTGCACGGGTATGGGAGAAACCTATACTGCACAACTATACAACACCTAAGCAGATACACACAAGAATGATGTACAGTATGCAAAAACTCCAGACTGTGCTTGCCCATGGTGGCCTGGCCACCCTGTGCATCAGACATAGGTGACCCAATAGAAAAACTGAAACAGTCCTTGTACAGTGTACAACACACACAAATCCTAACATTGTACAAAGAGGCAGGTGTAGCAAGTAACACATACATTAAAGACTGCAATACTATTGCATGGCAGCAAAATGTTTTCTCAATATTCTGTTCTGCAAAACAGAAAACTGTCTTCCATAGCCGGATGATTAACCCTGCTCCATGTTGCACTCATATCATGTACATTCCCCCCATCTGGACATGATATGTATGCTAATTAGGTCACAACGCATTGTTTCTGAAACACTCATGTTGCACAGTAAGCAAACCATGTGAATGCTATTAATTCATCAAAATAATAGGATAAGAGTATATTGTGACATTGCAGGTAGTCTGTGAGATTCCTAGTTGTAGGCACTGATACATTTCTAGCAGAGTTTTCCACATATTAGATATTTAATAATTAGCTGATGTGGGTGTTCCACATACTGTCCCTAACCATCTGAAACTGGAGTCACGTGTGATCATATATTCTCAGTAGGAAACAGAAGGCTAGAGGTTTGCCATGTTTCACACCTTCTGTTCTACACTCTTCTTGGTTCCTTTTTTCATCTCTGCCCTTTCCTCCCATTTCCAACCTGTAATCTGGTCCAAAAACAGTTAAACACCATACACACATGGCTAGAAATGGCTTATAAACTGAACCAGCTATTTTTTAATCATCTGTAGCATTGCTAGTCTCACCTGAACAAGAGGTAATACCAGTTCATATTCTATAGCAAAACTGTAGAAAATTCCTACACATTCGCTAAGACTTTGCCATCAGTCGTGCCTTTGACATGAGTACTGGTGTGCATCAGGAAGCAAATCGTAAAGGTAATATAATGTGATTAAGCTGTCTGTAACAGCTTCCATGGCTCAATGCAGTAATGATGTGAACTTTCAAATTCAGTGCACTGCATGCATGGTTCTAATCCACTGAGGGTGGGATGCTATTGTACAATATTGTTTCCAGACTTTGCCTATAATCCATTACAAAGAACATATTTTACACCTTTTCTCAGAGAATGTCAGTGACACACCTGGCAGCTCTCTAGCCTTCTGTTTCCTACTGAGAATATATGATATACAATGACTGAGCTATCTATGGGTTTGAATTATGTCACCTGTGTTTCATTTTATTTGATGTCCAGTGTTGTGATGAAATGTGTGTTACTGACATGTCCTGTTAAAGCTATGTGGCATGCATAGCTAATGCTCTGCTTAGAGACCTTTTAACATATTGCAAAATGACAGAAGCACAGCACACACACACACACACACACACACACACACACACACACACACACACACACACACACACACACACACACACACACACACAAAAGACTGGTACAATTATTTTAACTCGATTATCACCTTCTATGTCTCAATGTACTACAGATGTGATGTCCAATTTTGCAATAAGATATGACAAGGGTTTGTATCCCCTGATTACTTAAATCTGTTTAACATCACTCGTATTGCAGTTCTCCTTAATGTTGCAAAACTCCCTGCAAATGTGTGCTGACAGACATGTTTAGAAGAAGTTATTCTATGGCTTCTGTAGGTAGTGTACAGACCAAAATACTAACATTTAGAAAGGCAGGGTTTTGAATCCCTTGACGTGTAAGTCATGGCAGTGTGAACAGTGGCTGTAATACAGTGGCATTCTTTATAGTAAATGACTGGTCTGTGTAAAGGTAAATAATATGGATTCTGCATGCCGCCATTTGAATAGCTGGAGAAGTGGCTCATCATGTTAAGTGTTACATGCAGTGACATTGCTATGATGGTTGTGTGTTAAATCCTCACTAACTCAAAAATGAGTAAAACTAATATTTTCATGGCCTAAATGTATAATTTCAAACTAGTAAAAGTAATATAATCATAAAAAGAAGTTATGTTTTACCATAACGTTCCATCTGTGTTGTTGATCTTCGTTCATTCATTATTGATGGGTTATTGGTTCCATCCTCAGACCTGAGCCAGCCTTATACCAAGCTTTTGTCAGCCAAAAAACTCTCGAGCCAAGATCCAACCAAGAATGCTCTGCTCCCTGTTACCTCAGATCGAGTTTGCAAGTTGATAGACAAAAGTAGAGGCTACCTCTGGTCATAACAGACCTACAATAAAGGAGTATATGAGATCAACCAGGAACCTCCGAAGGGGGGTGGAGGGTGGGGAGTAATGAACATGAAGAACAACACAGATGGAACATTATGGTAAGCCATAACTTCTTTATCTGACGTTGTTAATCTTCATTCATTCCTTACTAATGGGACAGAGTCCCCAGCTACCTGTATCCCTGAGTGGCCCTCATGAACATTCCTGAGCACCATGGAGCCAAAAGAAGCTCTACCTCTGGAGGCCAAATCCAATTTGTAATGAAGGATAAAATTATGAGGTTTGGCCCAAGTCACAGCTGAGCAAATATCATTGAGGGAAGCCCTAGAATGGGAAGATGCTGAAGTTAACATAGATCTTGTAGAATGTGCTTTCACTCTGTGAGGCAAGGTGATATTGTTCTTGTTGTAGATAAAGGTAATGCAATTTCTTAACCATGATGCCAATGTAACTTGAGAGACAGGATGACCTAGTCTTAGTCCGGAAAAGGCCCGAAATAGTTGGTCTGATTTACGGATAGATTTTGTTCTTTCCAGATAAAATCATATTTGCCTATGAAAATCCAGGGAATGCAGGCAATACTTTCCCTTGTTAGAATGATTAGGAAAAAATACTGGGAGGTCAATAGACTGGTTGATAGACTGCTCTGACACCACTTTTGGTAAAAAAGGAAGAATTAGTTTTCAGTGATACTCTATCCTTATGGAAAATAAGGTAGGGACGTTTGATGCATAAGGCTTGAAGTTCTGACAAACGTCTGGCTGATGTGATTGCAACCCGAAACAAAGTTTTCCAAGAGAGGCACTTTAAATCACATGAAGATGCTGGTTCAAAGGAGGGAGCTGTTAGAGCTTGTAGAACCAATGCCAAATCCCAAGGCTGTACTGGTTCTCTAAAGGGAGGTTTTAGGTGAAGAACACAATTCAAGAATGTCTTACAGTGTCTATGTGACATGAGTGAAGAATCCTGAAAATCAATGTGAAAATTTGAAGTGGCAGCTAAATTAACATGAATAGTAGAGGCTGACACCCCAGATTGGAAAAGATGTGATAAGTAATCTAAAACCACCAAAACTGGGGATGACAAGGGGTCTAATTGGTTATGGGGTCTAATTGGTTATTTGCTGCCCATAATAAAAACCTTTTCCATTTACTGAGATAGATTAGTCTGGTGGACAATTTATGAGATTTAGTAAGAATATTGCACACCAGGGAAAAGAGGTTATCTTGCCTGGCAATCATAGGAAGTGGTGAAACCAAGCTATCAGCTTCAGGGTTGTTAGATTGGGGTGAGTCAGGCTCTGTGGATGGGAGATCAATGTTGGGGATGGATTGCAGATCCTTGGTCGATCTAGCAGGTGAGGCCAGAGGAAGTGGAGCCAAACTTGTCGAGGTCAATATGGAGCAATGAGGATCACTTTGTTCTTCAACAGCCGTGCTTTCTTCAGAAACTGGGAGATGATGGGGAGAGGAGGATAAGCATAAAGTAGACCCAAGGGCCAAGCATGGACTACTGTCCCTGAGGGGGAATCAGGGCAATATAGTTGCTGCACTTGTAGTTGGTTGGGGAGGTGAATAGGTCACACCAAGGCTGGCCCCTTTGGTTGAAAATTCTTGCCGCTATCACAGGGTTGAGGGACCACTTGTGAGGTTGCAGAATGCACCTGCTCAACTTGTCCGCTATCACGATGGAGCTCCCGGGAATGTGCATTGCAATTAGAAAGCAGTTGGAAGCTATCGCCCATTGCCATATTCTCAAGGCTTCTCAGCATAATGGATAAGATCTGGTGCCCCTTTGCTTGTTGATGTACCAGACTACTGACATGTCTGATTGGATCACAATAGTCCCTGACAGAAGATGGAATGGAATGCTTGCAATGCTAGTAGCACCGCCCTCAGTTCCAGGATATTGATATGCAAAAGGGCCTCTGTCTTTGACCAGGTGCCTTGGACTGAGTTTCCCTGACATAGCCCCCCTACATCAGGGAGGCATCTGTGGTCACCGTGGCTTTTGGGGGGCTGAAGGGGTGAGACCATTGTTGGAAGTTTCGAGATGTCCACCAGAGCAAATCCTGCTTGCAACTCTGAGTTACACTCATCTGAAAGGACAAAGGGTGTTGTAGATAGTACCACTGAGTGAGGAGCAACCACTAGAGAAGTCTCATGTGGAATCTGGCCAGAGGAACAATGGTGATCAAGGCTGCCATAGACCCCAAGAGTTGGAGTATGGACCGAGCAGAAGATTTGTGGTGATAGAGCAGCGGCTGAACCTGTTGTCTTATTCTTTGAAGTCTGTGATCATGAAGAGATGCTTTGCAATTCCTCATGTCCAACAGTACCCCGATGAATTCTAAAGACTGTGCTGGGGTCGTGTTGGACTTCTCCCAGTTTATAGTGATTCCCAGGTGTTGTGCTGTGAGGAGAGTGTAGTCTAGGGCTTCTTCCAGTAGACACTTGGTGGGGGCGGTGAGGAGCCAGTCGTCTAGGTATGGAAAAGCCTGGAATCCTTGAAGTTGCAGGTGAGTGATGACCACTGCCATTCATTTGGTGAACACTCTGGGGGCTGTAGAGAGACCAAAAAACAGTGCTCCAAGTTGGTAGTGACTGGCTCCTATGTGGAAGTGGAGGTATCTTCTTGAGCGCTTGTCCATTTTTATATGGCAATACGCTTCTTGAAGATCTGCAGAGCACATCCAATCATCTTCTTCCAGAAGAGGAAGGATAGACTGAACCATGACCATCCAGAATTTCTCTGTTTTTACAAATTTGTTCAGTGTGCTGAGATCCAGAATCAGTCTCCAGTCCCCTGTCTTTTTTGGTACCAAAAAGAACCTTGAGTAAAAACCAGATCCCATCTGGTCTGGGGGGACCGTTTGGATGACACATTTTTGTAGCAGCTTTTGGATTTCATGTGCTGCTGCTTCCCTTTGACTGGGTGGGACATCGGGTAAGTCTCTGGATGGGTTTGGACATAGATGGAAGGGGATGCAATAGCCTCTGGATATTCTCCATTGTACCCAAGAATCAGTGGTTATGTTTCACCAGGCAGTATGGTACAAGAAAAATCACCCCCGACCACTTCCAGAGGTGAGCAGTTGGGCAACGCTTTAGGAGTGCTGGTAGGGTTGCCCAGAGAAAGAATCTCTGGAACCCCAGTTTCACGGACCTCCTCTGCCCCAAAAGGAGCATCTTCCATTGGAGTTTCCTCCTGTACCTCTATAGGAGAACTCGGTACATGTGTCATGGAAAGAGCCCTGTGATTTTCTGTGCCACATCTTCCAGCTCCTCTGATTTCTAGAGTAGAATCATTGAGGAGTGGAGTGTCTGACACCAATGTCAGATAGGGTCTTGCCATCTTGTTTCCACCTTGCCACCATATATTTAACTTTAGCGCCAAACAAAGAAGTGGCTTCGATGGGGGCATATATAAAGGAAGCCTTAAAGGAGTCCACAAAGTCACAATAGTGCATCCAGGCATGTCGTCTTGTGACTATACCTGCGCCTGCCTCTCTAGCTGCTCCTTCCATTGCATATGAAGTAAGACAAATGGAAGAATTGGATATGGATTCTAGGGTGGCTATCTGAGAAGCTACATTGTCACGGACCTCATCAGAAACAGCTCCTGCCAAGGTTTCAGAGAGTTGGTTGATAAGATCCCTCTGGAGCCTTGTAAAGTGTGCCAAGTAGTTCAAGGACCTTACGGTGAAGGTCGATGAAGCAAACACATGCTTCCTGGGTCGGTCTATCGGCTGGGACTCCTTGTTGGGTGGATGGACAGTCTGGCTCTCTTCTACCAAGTCTTTCTTGGTTGCAGCCACCACCACCATGGCATCTACTGGAAGACCTTTTGACCAATGAGGATGTTCAGCTGGGGTAGATAAAATCTTGTCAGGCCTCCATGGTATAGCTTTCAGGGTGTCAGGAGCCTTCCATGCATGCTGGACAATGAGTTGGATAAGCTCATTGGCCGATGGGGTAACCCAGGAGGTAGGGGGCTGGGCACAAAAGGCCTGCAGGAATTATGGATTTCTCTGAGGAAGGATTGGAGGACTTCCAGTCACTCCTCTGTCTTAGGATCTCAAGGATGTCACCAAAGGACACCTCATCAGATGGTGACTGTGGGGACCCTTCCCCGTCATCAAAGTCTGTATCTTCGGTCAAAGACTCCTCAGTGGAGTCCATGTGCTTCCTCTTGCATGAAATCTTGCGAGATACTTCCTTAGTGGGGATTTCTGGGGAAGATTGCAAAGAGGGGGTCTGCTGAGGTGGAGAAACCTGAGGCCCCTGTGCCCAGTGTCTGGTGGTTGTGCCTTGAGACAGTTGCGGCGCAGAGGGGGGAGAGGACTCCGACATGGGGGGGGTTGCCAGCGGAGGCAAGCACCCTCTCCATGGTCTGGAAGGCCAGACCGCCTAAAGAGGGATGAGAGCCCAGAACCGAGCACAACAACCTTGAAACCAGGGTTGCACACTGCTCTGACGAGCTGACCCCCAGACCAGGACTCTTAGAAGGACTGTGGAGCATGAAGGAGGGAGGATTCCTGGAGGGTGCCATAGAAAAAAATCGGCATGGCACCAAGAATGCCCTCCCCCATGGCACAGCCACTAACCTGAGAAGAGCCCGATGCCCAGTGCACCGAGGGCCACAAGGACAATTTGGCTCCAAAGTGAGGTCCACTATTGGTGTCGGAGGGAGGGAAGCTACTGTTGGAGGAAGGGGCTTCAATGCTTGCACAGAAGTTGAAGCAGGAGTGTACGTTGGAGTCTGTGGAGAAATACGTTCACCTGATAGAGGGAACATAGCTTTAGATGGTTGAGAGAGATCCCTGGCCACAAGCAACTGGTCAACAAGCCGCAACACATCTTGTTTAGAAAGGCTCCTGGTCGACCTCATAGAGAAACCTGAAGGTGATTCTGGCCTTTCTGGAAAAGGGCTATATTGGCTACAAACAAATTGATCCAAAGAAGGAGAGTACTTGGTCCTTGCTAGTTCGAGTGGTGCAGAGCCAGGAACCGAGGGTGTCTGCACCGAGGTAGTCTGTGCTGATGAAGGCAGCGCCATAGAAGTCGAAGGTGTCTGCACTGTTGAGTATGGTGCTGTTGAGGAAGGTGTCAGCACCGGTAGTAATGATGGTGCCGAAAAGGACTGCACCAAAGGGCATGTCAGTGCAGAAAGTGTCTGCACCATAGAGGACAGTATCATCAAACTCGGGGCCGAAGGAGATTGTACTTGCAGAGATGGTGCCAGTAAAGGCTGCGACAAAACTGTTGAAGCCATAAGTGTCTGCACTTGGAACTCCGGTGCCGGTGGTGATAAGGAGGACATAGCTGGAGCAAGAATCAACTGGGGCAGTGCCGAGCCTGGAGCCGAAAGTGTCACAGGTGGCAGCACCAGACTAGAAATATTTACCTTCTTATAAGTCGACTCCCTGTGATCTCCAGAAGGAGATGAAGTGAGTGACTTCAAGGAGGAAGAAGAATGCCTCTTACGGGGTTTAGCAGGAGGGGGTGAGCCCTCCAACCCAGAGATAGCCTCACAGAAAAGGAGTTTTAAGGAGGCCTTTCAGGATTAACTTGTTCTTTCTTTCATTGAGAGTCCTGGCCAAAAAATTTCTACAAATCCCACATGGGGGATCCACTGAAAGGTGGGAGACATTCAAGCAATAGACACATAAATCATGGCCATCAGAAAGTTGTAACTTACGGCTGCAATCCTTACACTGTTTGAAACCAACACTACTTTTCTTGTCCGACATAATGATATGGAGAAGAATGACAACACCAAAGAGTTAAGAAAGCTACCCAGAAGGGTAAGAAGAGAGAAAGGAAGGATTACCAATGATGGTAATGAAGAATTACTTCAAAGGTAAGAAAAATGGTAATAAAGGGAAAGAAACTATAGGGAGAGAGTCTTAAAGTTACGATAGGGTAGTAGTGTAGAAATAGTAACTGACTGAAAACTTTTAAAGCACTAACAATATAGAAACTTTCAAAAAAATTATTCACTTAGCTGAGAGAGAGAGAGAGAGGCTTGACATGGCTGTACAGCAACGTGGAAAACGAGATCTGAGGTAACAGGGAGCAGAGCATTCTGGGTAGGATCTTGGCTCAAGAGTTTTTTGGCTGATGCAAGCTTGGTATAAGGCTGGCTCGGTTCTAAGGATGAAACCGATAACCCATCAGTAAGGAATGAATGAATAACAACATCAGATATAACATATTTGAGATGTTAAAATAAATGTGTATGTCCTGCGAGCTTGCTATAAGGCTGGCTCAGTTCCGAGGATGAAACCGATAACCCATCAGTAAGGAATGAACGAAGATTAACAACATCGGATATAACATATTTGAGATGTTAAAATAAATGTCTATGTCCTTCGCTATTATTATTGTCCTTCAGTATAATTTCTAATTATGAAACAATGCCTAAGAATGACATTTTTATTAGTTTAGTATGTCTCTTCCCCCACCCACCCACTTTTACATATTTTTATATACTTTTTTAATTTTCCCATTTTTGTTACTATTTTATGTAGCAGCACAGAAACCTGGACCAACCACTCCGTTACAACCTGTTATCCTTCCACACATGGCAACAGTTGTGTCACCTTTAACACAAAAGGCACCCAGCACATTTGAGTCACAGCTTGCCAGTGTTACTTCCATGCTTCCTGTCCTGCCTGCACCATCTATGCCGGGTGGTTCTGCCCTGGGCAACTGTGCATAGGTACCAACCAGGAGCTGTACCAGTGGAGGTAGTGATTATGTCACCTGTCAGGACAGGCGATGTAATGCTCACACTGACTGTATTCAGAAAATTCTCTAGCAACTTGCTGAGGAACTTCCTTGCCCAGCACTGCCACTAGGCAGGGCCCAGTGGTGACAGCTTTCAGGGTGAGGAGTGAATTCCAACTGTGATGAAGCCAGGAGAGTATGCATCTCTTAACGCCCCTTTCTATTCTCATACCCAGTTCCCACCTCCCGTTTGTGTCTATACCCAACTACGTTATGCTGTATAATTCACCCTTTACATCATCTGCCTTCAGTTTGTCTGATGTCTCATTCACCCTCCCTCAGTATGTTACCCCCACATCCTGTCAGTCTTGTCTGTCTTTTTCTTCCACCTAACTTCCCACTCTTACCTACTCGTAATATCCCTGACATCCTTCCCAACTTTCCCCTTCTCAAAAAAATAAATAAATAAAATAAATAAAAGGGCAGCTGTCCCACAAAAAACAAGTCCCACACATAACTCTTAACTTTACCTGTGTGTGTTCACACACACATTATTTGGTACACTTGTTCAGCCTACATAGTGTGTTACTTGAGACAATATTTAAAATCTCAGTATGCAAACAACTTTGAATTATAACTATAACCATTATTGCTTTGAGTTGAAGTTGGTCCTATCCCACTTCCATCCTAATCATTCTTGAATCTGTCACCTAGTATTCAACCCATTGCATGCTTCCCATTTCTATCTCTGTCATATCCTCCATTTCCAACCTTTAATCTAGTTCAAAAAATAAACACAAAACGCACACATATGGACAAAAATGGCTTATAAACAGAAATAGCTATTTTCTGTATTCATCTGTTGTGTGCCATTTGACACAGAGCAGCATTGCTGATCATTGTTAAACAGAGGTTAATGCTAGTTCACCTGTTATGGCAAATACAATGAAAACTCCTACTCATATGCTAAGACTTGCTAAAATGAGAATTAATGTGCGTTTCTAAACAAATCAATCAAAAATTAAATGTAATATAAGTGGATTCTGTTCTCACTCCCATGGCTCAACCTATGAAAATGTGAGGAGTCCTTTACAGCACACTGTATGTATGGCTCTAATCCACTGAGGGTGGGATGCTGTTTCACATTTGTCTTTTCCATCTGCAACTGTCTTCCATTCAATAGGTAAATGATTACCATTTGTAGACTACTAAGAGATGAAATATTGAAATCTTTTATACTTGATATCAGTCTGGACATGATACACATTTAACTGATATGGGCCACTTATGACCCCATACAGACAGCCTTAGTTGCACCCATAGATAATGCATTGATATGGAAAATAAAAAAATAGATATAACTATGGGAGGCAAGGATTACATTGCATTGTGTTATGTATGTCCTTATCACCCAACTCCATATTGATCAATCCCTATTTCAACACCTTTGTGATTACAAAAAAATAAAAAACAAGAACTTGGTCTTAAACACCATAAGCTCCACACTAAGAGATGGACTGAACATAATCTAATAAAAACAAAACATTTCATTAATCAGGTTAAGCACTTTTGTCCCTATAGTAAATCTGGGACTTCTTCAGAACAAAATACCAAACTCACACAAGCTCTTTTATATACAATGTTAAAACCTTAATTTGATTTAATTAAGCAATCAAGCCCCATAGTTAATAATTAACAAAACCAGACAGCACTTAAAAAATCACTATTAGAAGATTGTACCATATCACACAAGAAACATATGAAAATATATATTGTATGTTGTATATATAAATATATGAAGTATAAAATCTAATTAATAATTACATGTCTAAAGCCCTCTTTTTTAATATTGGTAGCATTGAGAAATTCTCATTAAGTCCTGTGGTACTAGTGAAATTCAACTTAATAATCCAAAATGATTCTCTTATTTATGTTTGAAGTCCATCTCTTAGTGTGGAGCTTATGGTGTTTAAGACCCTCGAAGCCAGTTCGTTTTTTATTTCTTGGTTTATTCACAGCACTGTTCAAATGGGTTGTTTCTTCATCTTTGTGATTTCCATTTTGAAAATTTCCTTCAGCTGTGAGTTGTTAGACACATGCAGTTTAAAGTTCTGTTCTTTTGTGTGCTCATATGACTCTGCATTGATTTGGAGCATATCACTAACTCAAGCATGGTTTCCATTCCACTAATGTGTACTTTGCAACATATATAGTGTCCCACAATGACATTTCATCTTAAATAACACATTTATCACATCACACTCATGGACAAAGAGCTTTAAAGCAATAATAAATAATTGTGTGTTTAAAGTTGCGCAATAGTTGGCATAGAGCATCTTTACTATCCATAGCAAGAAATGATGAATGACAGTTTTTATGGCAAAAACTGAGGAAAATCCTTAAACTGCCCTATTTGCTCATTATTGCATGAGTGAGCTAAGCTACTCTTAAGGTGAAACAGAAAGCAATAAAGATATACACATAACTTGTCACTATTTGTTTAACTCTAACATTCCATGTCTCACTGTACTCATCATGTGATGTTTAACTTGCCAGTAGGGTATATGGAGAGTTGTAATCCACCGATTACTGGCAGCTCTGTAATATTTGTTCATTTTGCTGTCTTCCACAATGATGCAACACTCCCTTCAAATATGCGATTTTTGACCACTGTTGTAGGACTTCCTGTTTGGTGTCAGTAGCTACTACACAGGTCAAGACTATATGAGTTAGGCAGGTAAGGTTTCAAATCCAATGAGGTGTATGTTGTATCAGTGTGAAAAGTGATGTGTAACATGCAATTGTGAATTACTGAATAGGTGTGATTTGAGATATTTTAGTGTAAGATGTGGAGGATTTTGACCTGCTGTAGTCCCTTTTAATCCTGCTCAGTTACACGCGCACACACACACACACACACACACACACACACACACACACACACACACAGAGACCTACCTTCAAATGTGTTCTTTCCAACTGTTGTATGACTTCTTCTCTGGCATCAGTAGCTAGTACACAGGTCAAGAGTGTATGAATTAATCAGGCATAATTTTGAGTCCAATGGTGTGGCATGCTATCCATATGGTAACTATTTGAAATGCTGGGACCTGCTAAAGTGAGTCCAGAAACATGGAGACTGAAAGGCTGAAAGAACAGACTTATTTTTACTAAGTCTGAGATGCCATTTCTTGGAATATTTGCTTTTCGCTGAGGTATAGTGATCTTGACTTGGTATATATAAGTTCAGGGATGTGGGGGCTTGCTCCCCACATGGAAGGATGTGGGAGAGGCTTGTCCCCCTGCAAAAAGAAGCTTTGAGAAGAGTGATGTTCGAGATTTGCTCTTCTCCTGTGTTTTCAATCTTTTTTTTACATCTTTTCAGCACTCAACATTTCAAGTAGCGTCATTTCAATAGGGAACCAATCCATACCTTGCAATAGGTAAACAGAATGCATATTTTGTGTAATTTATAGTTTGTCATTACTGTGTAATCTGTGAGCAAATTAGCTGTTGGGTTTTTATCCCCTTATTGTTGTATGTTGATCAGTAATATTACATTTTTCAGTTTTATACAGTCACAATGCAGTAGTGAACTATATTAAAGAAACTAACTTCCCAGTGACAGTATTAAAGCACATACTTGGGCAGGGTTGTAAGTCCATGACTGTTACATGTTGTGAACATGGTTTATACTATATACTTTTCCTCAGTGCAGGTTTAACCTTATAACTTTTGAGGTGTCACTTGCTAGTGTGCTGGTGTGTAGACTACTAGATAGGCAGACATGAGCTCAAATCCATGATTGTTCTTTATAAAATAAGACAAATGTCATTATCATGTGCTGATAATGTGCCACATAAGTTTAAAATGCATTTAACATGCTACGTGGATATGAGAAATTCCACGCTTCAGTCAACTCTTATAGTAATGGATACAGTGGCTGTTGGATTCTAATCCCTACCCGTTATGTCATTTTCCTCTGTTCATTTTACACACTTCCACACTATTCTAACACACCTGTTTAATATACCTTCTTCTGTGGCTTAATTTACTAATGGTTTTATATATGTATGTGTATATATATATATCTATATATATATATATATTTCACATTTGTTAACCGGGTTAGTCCAACTGAGTTTGCAAACAAACCCATTTTCAATGGAGACCCGAGGGGAAAAGCCCCAGCAAACATAAGTAAAGATAAAGTAACAATATACAAATATTAAATAACAATCATAATACAAAATAATTGTAAAAAAGAAAAGGTTATTAACTATTTGCATTGCATTGATAGTAAGCAACCCATTTTCAGTGGAGACCCAAGGGGAAAGAGTCCCAGCAAAGATAAACATACAGGACAAAAACTATTAAAAATAACAATGCAAATATGAAATTAATTATAAAGAGAAAAGCAAAAGAAAAATTATGAACATTAAGAGTCGCACTGATAGCAGTGGTCTAAATTTACATGCAAGAGTAATAACAAAAAGATAATCATTTAAAAGAAGGAAAATATACAGACATTGATAGGAAGTGGGGGGGTGAATAGTGTAGAGAATGGGAGGGGGAGAGAAAGGAGGGGGCTATAGTACAGCTATAGTAGTAGAGCTGATGGTTGAGGAGGTTAGTTTCAGCAGAAGTTACTATCAGAGAAAGAAAGTTATGAGATGCAACAGGTTATACAGTAAGACAGACTAAGACTACGTGTGGTCAAGGCAATGGCATAATTTCAAGTTTAGTAGGTGGGATTTAAGCTCCTTTTTAAAACAGGGAAAGGAAAAGTTGGATCTAATATGGAGAGGGAGTTTGTTCCTATTTAGTGAGACAGAGTGCTTGTAAAGTAGTTTGCCAATATTCCTTTTGGGTTTATAAACTGAGAGAAGATGCTGATCAGCACTCCAGAGAGGCCGGGGAGTAGAGAGTAACATGGAAGAAGAGAGCAGGGCAGGCAGAGGGGTTGTTGAGTATGGAAAAGGTAGTGTGGAGTTGCGATTATAGGAGAAGGTGTGGAAATTCAACCACTGAAGTTTGTTTAGTGAGAGGCAGTGATGCCATGAGAGTGGTTGGTTTAGAATAAATCTGGCAGTTTTCTTGTATGTTTGTTCCAGTTTCTGCATTGAGGTAGTTTGGATATTGGTGAGGATGGGGGAAGCAGATAGAGGACTAGGTAAGAAATGCCTGCGCAAGAGTGCGTTTAGTGGCAGTAGTGAGGAATGTTTTGTTCCTGTAAAGTAGTCCAGGTTTTTTGTGGTTTTTTTGACAGCCTGTTGTATGTGCAAATCAAATTTTAGTCAGTCATCAATTATTACCCCAAGGAGTTTGGTGTGTGAAGCAGGGGAAATAGTGATGCCATCTAGGGAGGAAAGAGAAAAGTTGGATTTAAGGTGACAGAGTGCCTGAGGTAGGAAGTGAAGGAGTTCAGTTTTCTTTGGGTTAAGGATTAGTTGATTATTCCTGAGCCATTTTTTGACAGAAATAAATTCTGTGTTAGTGTGTGTAGTTCAGAGATAGTATTGGAGATAGATAAGAGAGAAGAGTCATCTGCATATTGTATTACAGATGAGAGACTTCAGGATGAATGTTGGTTGTTGGTAAAAATGTTGAAAAGGAGCAGTCCAGATGTGAGCATTGGGGTACTCCTGTTTGAACAGCAAGGATACATACATTCTCTCTGAAAAGGCATGGGTTCATACCCAGTTATGTGCATTTTGTTTGCCCTACTATTATGTGGTCCATTCCCCTGATATGTATTTTAAAATTCCTTTTCCTACTATTGATTCCATGGCATGCCCTAGTAATAAAAAGTGGTTTAGAGCCAATCTGTGATATAGGCGGGGATTCAGTTTCATTCCTGAGTATTCCTCTTTTAAGTGCTATCATGTGTTACATTTCCTAGAAAGTAAACAAACCTGTAATGAGTGTGCACTTTATATTAGAAAGGGTGTAAGTTTTTTAACATAATTATCTTTCTGGATTATTTTGCTACTATTGAGAAGAAAGGTTGGGGAATATTGGCTCCTGTGGCATTGTGAGGTATTGCCAGCTGTACCAGGAGAAGTGGGACAGTGCATGTGTAGCATATGCCAGCATGGCTGGCTGAGGTTTTGTAAATAATCTTATGTCATTTGACTGTCACATTGATTTGTACAGATTGTATTAAAAATGTATGTGTAACAGGTGCTTATGTTAAAAAATGCTGCAACAAGGATCTTAACAGAGTTCTGAATGTGTACTGTGCCAGAGTCAGGTGACTAGATGTGATGTCATTCTATAACCAGCTGAAGGATGCAACTCTGGCAGAAGCAGTTGGATATTTTTGTTTTTCTTTGGAACCTGATATAAAATATCTGTCAGTTATCATAGTTCAGTTGTTAGTTGTACAGTTCAGTCAGCATGTAGTATCTCATCTTGCCTTGTGGAAGTGAGCATCTCAGCAGTACATCTAGGGACAGTTTCTCTTTAATTCAATTAGGAATAGTATAGTGAAATTAGTTTAGTATTATTTCTTTTTCTGCACCTGTCAGATTCTATCTAACTGTATTATTTTTACATTTTCTGTGACTGAAAACTCTGATATTTATTGCAACTAAAGATTAAGTATTCTTCATTTTTCTTTTTTATTATCCATTATTAAATAATTTTATACCTTGTCATTGTGGCTGGTCTTTTAGCGGATACTTTTAACATCTTGACAGTACCTGTGCTTATTTTAGTGACACTGTGACTACTCTGATAAGCCTTACTGCTTCAGTCACCTTCTGCCATTTATATCAATATTAATTTGACACACTATAATTGATTACCCTGTTGTGTTAGCTTTTACCTTAAATGAAGACGAGACCGATTTTCCTCTCTTTCAGTGGTATTTATTACACACGTGTGGGAGCCTCATGGAAAGTACCAGGGAGACTCCCAGAAGAAAGAATGCATAAGCTTATATACTGGTGATGCTGCTGATAGTACAAAAATATAATCTGGACCAATTAGATCAGTACAAAAGACAATTACCCAATCAGTGGTTTATCCATAGGCTTAAAGCAGTTCACATTACTACATCTCTAGGCAGAAAAAGAAAATCGGATGCACTTCCATATAAGGCACATTTCCTGCTTTCAAGCAGGCTCTTGTTTTCAATACTTTTCCACTATTCACAGTTTACTCAGAGTTCACAGTACAAAGTCCATCTTAATGCATGCAGATTGTCAAGTACTCAATTTCCTTAAACATATGCTTTGGCTGTTCATATTCTACAACCCTTTGTCAGAGCCTTAAAGTATCTGACAGGTGGCAACAATCTACCTTATAGTCTGAAGAGAGGGGTACAGCTGTTGAATCTGTGCCAACCTTTCCCAAATGTGTGTGTGTGAAAATAAGATATTCAAGTGTGTGTGTGTCAGATACTTGGAATTGGGGCACAGTGCTCCAAGGTGAGTCTTGTTTGGGATCTGGCGAAACAGAGAGATCAGTCCCAGGTCTGGAGCAGGTTCCCTCTGTGCTGTTGAGGGGAAACTGTGCTTGATGCAGAGAGCTGAATTTAAATAATGTGCAAATCTATTCCTGTTTTTAGTGACTGCCTCTCACCAGTGTCAGTGGTGAGGATTGAGGCTCCTTGATTACTGGCCTGGGGTAATGAGGGGCCATTACAACTTCTAATTGCTACAATGACTTTTTTGACTAAGCCATGTATTCATGCATGGGTGTTTATATTTTATAGCACTTAAACAGTGCCTGTTTCAGTGGCTTGCCTCGTTTATGCATGTGACACCTATTCACTGGCCCAGCAATCAAAGAGCCTCAATCCTCACCACTAACACCAGTGGGGGCGTCCACATAGGGGAGGATAACAAATACACACAATAAAGTACAATTTCCCTTAAGGGCACACAGAGATCACAGTCAGTTTGGGGCTGGTTTCTCCCTTTCTCTCCAGATCACCAATAAGACTCCCCACTGGCACAGCTATAGGGTCCAGATGTCAGCCTAGAGGGCAAGCTAAAACCTCCAGCACCCTCTCTGTCCAACCAGTGGTTCGTGTCCCTGCCCAAGTAGCTGACACGCATACACAATTTGAGATATATTTATTTATTGACATTTGTTAACTGGGTTAGTCCAGCTGGGCTTGTGGCCCATTTTCAATGTAGACCCGAGGAGAAAAGCTCCAAGAAACATACAGTTTACAGAAAAATGACACTATATATACATTCATAGCATGTTACGAAATTGGTAATACAATAATAATAGAAATTTTACCAGCAAAATGCACACTTGTAGTTATATTTATCCTAGCTTTACAGACTAGAGATTTATTTACATATTTACAACAAGAGTTTGGTCAATTAAAATGAGGGTAAAGTAGAGAAGTATCTGCTGATAGAGGGAATATATTGTTGAAAGTGGGGTTACAGACATGGTTCCCAAGAGGAAGAGATGAGTTAAGTTGGGGCTTGACAAGGACAGATTTTGGTATTAAGAAGGTGATTGAGTTTTTCTTTAAAGTGGGATGGGTGAATGGTGGAACATATGTCTCTAGGAAGTTTGTTCCAAGTTTGGGTGATGGAATATGTATATAAGAGTTTGCCTACAGCTTTTTTAGGTTGGTAGGTGTGTAGTAGTTGCTGATTGGAAGTACAGAGAGTGCAAGAAGGTGTGTAGATAGAGATGAAGCAAGAGAGAGTGGGGTTGTATGAGTTATATGCAAACACACAGACACTCCTGGGGAAGGCTGACACAGATTCACCCTTTCTGCCCACTCTAAAAGGTAGTACCAGCTGCCACCACCCACTAATATTTATCAGCTACTAAAAAGGCCCTTATCAAAGGGTGTCCAATTCTACTGTGCAATATTATTATTATCATCCAAATGGTAAGTGCAATGAAACAGTCAATGCTTATTTGGAGTGACTTGGGCAGTATCACTATATACATGCAATGTACTCTAGAGCTTAAATTATCTCTACACAAAACAGCCATAGTTGAGAGGTTTAAAAATATGTAATAATAAATAATAAAATCACAAGACAATACTTCTTACTACACATTGCTAGTCAAGACTTCAGACACAGGAAAATACATAAAATAATACAGTAGACTAGTTCTGACATCAATACAGAAAAAGACTAATCTAATCTTCCTATTTCCTATCTATATCTAAGAGAAAACACAGTTCTAAAATAAACTTACACATAGAGCAAGACAGTGCTGGTGATGTTGAATGTTCTCAAGACAATTGCCAAATGCCCTCTGATTCTTTCTCCTTAAATTGCTAACACAGTGCTGTTTCACATTACATCACGCTTAACAATTTTCTGGATTTCCCGGGCTAACAGAAACTCAGAGGTTAATAGCCCTTTTGATCTTGCAGCTGGTCAGGAAGCCAGAGCAATAAAATAAATTATACATGTAAATTCTAGCCATTAACGCTGGCCTCAAAACAATAGGCAGAATGCCTTTATCTAGACATCTCGGTTCTGAGTTTTGACATCAAACAATTACACAATGTTTGACTTATCAGCTTTCCTACAGCAGAGTGCAGTGTTGTTACATTTTTGAAGTTCAACATTTAGCAGCATTTTCTTCTATTTAAGAGAACAAGCCTGTGGCTTATATTAATATTTAAAAATGGCAGAATTATCTATAAAATTCTATCTGGCTAGGCTGGCAGCCTTCACCTATCTTCACATATCTTCCCCCCTGGAGAACTCAAGCTAGTTTTTCAAGTGACCCTTGAGAAACGTTGCTTGAGAAGGTTAGGTCTGAGTATACCTTACTCCATTCCCTGTCTCGAGAGCACATCTGCATTGGCATTGCTAATCCCACTGCAGTGCTGCACTGACATGACATATATGCCTGCAACCCTAGGCTCCATCTTAGCAACTTAGCATTTTGCTGGCTGGCTGGCTCTGTTTAACCATGTTAGGGGATTGTGATCTATCACTACAGTGAATTTTCTTCCATACAGATAAGGCTGAAGTTTCTGCAGTGCCCACACTATGGCTAGATATTCCTTTTCTACAGCTGCATAGCATTCCTCTCTGGGTTGGAGCCTATGACTGAGATAAACCACTGGGTGCTCTTCTCCCACTGGAGAAATCTGGCTAAGTACATCCCCCACTCCATGGTTCAAAGCATCCACCTGCATAACAAAGTCTTTGCTGTAATCTGGACTGGCTAACACAGGGGCCCTCCCAACGCTTCCTTAAGCTTCTGGAATTCCTGCTCACATGCTGGGGTCCACACTACCTTATCTGGCCTGTTTTTCTTGTCAGGTCTGTGAGGGGAGCAGCTATGGTACTATAACTGGGGACAAACTTTCTGTAGCACCCTGCTGTCCCTAAGAATGCCCTCACCTGCTTTTTGGTAACAGGTGTAGGCCATGCCTGAATAACTTCCACTTTGGCAAGTCCTGGCCTGATCTTACCACTCCCAACTCTATATCCCAGGTAGGAGACCTCTGGCATACCCACCTGACATTTTCTGGGCTTAATGGTAAAATCTGCCCTCTGCAGTCTGCCCAGCACCTCCCTGACATGTTGAATATGCTCTTGTCAGGAATGGCTGTAGATGGCAATATAATCTAGGTAAGCAAGGGCAAACCCTCCTGCTCCTGCTAGGATATGATCTACCAGCCTCTGGAAAGTCACTGAGGCATTTTTCATCCCAAAGGGCATCTTTGTGAACTCGTGCAAGACAAAAGGAGTCACAAAGGCTGACCTCTCTCTAGCACTGGGTAACCCTTGGTAAGATCAGTGGTGCTAAGATACTTAGCCCCACTCAGCTGCTCTAGGGCCTCGTGTCCAAGGCATGGGGTAAGCATCTGACGCTGTGACTGTTTAATTTCCTGTAGTCTACACAGAACCTGGTGCTGCCATCCTTCTTTGGCACCAGCACCACTGGGGAGGCCAGGGACTGTTGGACTCTTGAATTACCCCTAGTTCCAACATCTCCTTCTTCAGAGTCTGTTTGACTCTCTCCGGCACACTATAAGGGGTCTGCCTAATAGGCCTTTGGGGTCTGCCTAATAGGCTTTGGGGTCTTGTATCCACCTGGTGCTGCACCAGGTGGGTGCGCCCTGGTTTCCTAGTGAACATGTCCCCAAACTCCTGTAACACTGCTAAGTCTTCTCGAACCAGGATAGCTGCTGGGACATTGCTACCCCTTCCACTGAGGTGTCAGCCTGAGCTTCACTGAGGCGATCAGCCATCAGATCTCTCTTAGAATCCTCCTGCAATCCTCTGCAAATGCTCAGCACAAGGGCCTCCCTATTATGGTATGGTTTCATCATGTTAACATGGTAAAATTTGTGCTCCTGCCTAGTAGTTCTACCATGTAGTTAACATCACTTACCTTCCTTACCATCTTGTATTGTTCCTACCAAGCTGCTTGCAGCTTGTTGTTTCTGACAGGAATGAGAACCATTACCTGCTGCCCTACAGCATACTCTCTAGCTCGAGAATTCCTGTCATACTATACCTTTTTCTGTTGTTGGGCTTCTTCCAGGTTATCCTGGGCCAAGCCCATGCGTTCCCTGAGCCATGTCCTGAGGTTAGGACATATGCCACAGCAGACTCCTTGTGAGATTCACACTCACCTTCCCACTCATCTCAAATTAAATCTAGAGGTCCCCTCACCCTATGCCCATACAGCAACTCAAAGGGTGAAAAAACTGTGAATTCCTGGGGAACTTCTCTGTAAGCAAACAACAGATGGGGCAAATATTTGTCCCACTCCCTCTTAAACTGGTCTGCAAATGCCCATAGCATGGACTTGAGTGTAGAGTTTAACCTCTCAACAAGACCATTAGTCTGGGGATGGTAGGGGGTGGTCTTCATGTGCTTTACCCCACAGTACTTCCACAGACAAGCCAGCAGGTCTGACATGAAATTGGCACCTCTGTCAGTATTTCTTTTGGGAAACCTACCCTGCTGAAAATCTCTAACAAAGCATTTGCCACCTTTTCTGCCTCAATAGAGGACAAAGCCACAGCCTCAGGGTATCTTGTAGCATAATCTACTACCACTTGGATATACTTTTTCCCTGTGGAATTTGGGGTACTCAGAGGGCCTCACAATATCCATAGCTACCCTCTGAAATGGCTCCTCAATCACAGGCAAAGGCATCAAAGGAGCTGTCACCCTGTCTCCTGCCTCGCCTACCTTTTGGCATTGCTCACAGGTCCTACAGTATCCTGTTACATCTCTGGAAATTCCAGGCCAATAGAAGTTCTGCATAATACATCTCCTTGTATGTTTTATGCCCATATGACCTGCAAAGGGAAGTATCATGGGCTATGGCTAGAAGCTGCAGATGGTAGGCTGTAGGCACTACCAACTGCTGTATTCCTCTCACCTTCTAGCCCTCCCTCAGGGGTCCACTTTGTATACAGTAATCCTTTGTCCTAGTATACAGATCCCCCCTTCCCTTGAGAATCAGATGCCTCCCTAGACACCTGCCTCAGGCCTTGCAATGTAGGGAATGAAAGCTGATCCTGTCTCAACTCTCTCTTTGTAGCTCTTCCCAGCTCCTCTTCCACAGGACGTTTGGCATCTTCTGACAGTGGTGCCTCACTTTCAGCCTGGGTACTACTACTCACCTCTACCTTTGCAGTCAGTCTGTCCAAGGCACCATCAGTACCCACAAGCAGCTGTGGCTCACCTTCAGTCTCACTGCTACAGCATTGCTCCCTTCCTGAAGTAACCACCTTACCATTCCTGGCTGCAAGCATGCAGTCTGTCTGGGTCTCTCCCAGGCTACCAGACCCACATGCTTGTCTCGAAGCCTGACTGCGTGTAACTGCATAAACACACAGTAATGCCTCATCAAACTCTTCCCTATCAGGACATCTGCAGGATAGTAGTTCAGTACTCCTGTTGTCTCAAGACAACCTCCTATTGGCATTTTGTCTTTCCTACTTACTGGCTCTCTCACCCTTTGTTCCTCACCTTGGCTCTGTGCACATCTGTATGCCACATGGCCCCACTGGTTGCATTCAAAACATTTAACCCTAGTTCCTGGATGTGTATCTGGACTAGTGGCTTTCCCTGCTACTGGCAGATTCTGTTGCAGCAGTCTGGGCTTCCCACCATGGGTTCCATTAGACCTACGAGCAGTACTGAGGGTCCCTTTCCTGTGCAGGGATGCCCTGCTTGCTAGGTATAGGTCTCCCTTCTACAACAACTCCTCTGAAGTAGCACATTGTCTACCAGCTAACCAGATCCTCATGTCCTCAGGCAAAGTGCTGGGAGCTTGTTCCCTCACCAAAAGGTCTTCCAGCCCTTCAAAAGTGGTGACCTGACGTCCACTCACCCACCTATGAAAATAAGTGCTCAGTTCAGCAACATATTCGCACACACTTTCATCTGCCTTGTGTCTATGCTCACAAAACTTTTTCCTATAAGCTTCAGGTGTTAGCTTAAAAAACTCTAACAAACAGTTCTTAACAGCAATATAATCAAAATATTCACAATCAGCAAGTTTAGACAACACAGTTACAACTTTACCATGGAGTAAGGGGGTCAGGAACCATACCCAGAGCCTTTGGTCAACACCATACTGTTTACATACCCTCTCAAACATATAAATGAAACTATCAAATGTATCCCCCTCTCTAAACTGTGGAAGAAATTTACTGATGTTATGTGCTTCTGGGGTCCAGTTACTCCCTTCTCTATTACCTCCATGACTCTGGCAAAGAGTCAGCATCTCCTTTTCGTGCTGCCTCTGCCTTTCCTTCTCCTTAGCTTCCAGCCATAGCAGTTTTTCATTCTCATCAGCCTGTAGATATATCAGTCTCTCTGCTGCTTCTGTTTCCAAATGCTTGGCCTCCATCTCAAGTCTCTTAGCTCCAGATGGATTTTTAAGTCCTCTGCAGAAAGGCTGAGCTGTCCATTCTCTGAGTGTTGTACATCTCCACAGCCAGTCTGATCATCGTCCTGATTGCTGTTTTCTGATGCAGCTGTGACCAAAGCTGCTGTTTTCTGATGCAGCTGTAACCAAAGCTGCAATTATGTCTGCCTTAGTCAGGTTTCCCTGCACCAGTCCTTTAGCCTGACACATCTCAGCCAGCTGGTTCCTTGTCAGCTTTCCGTACTCCTCTGCTGACATACTTGCCTGCTCTCCCTGACTAACTAAGCTAACAAAAGAAATAAAACAATTATGATCTGAACTCTGAGTATTCACTGTGTGGCTGATTTAGACTACAAACACACCTTCAGAGATCACTGTACACAAGCTACAGGAATTCACACTACCCACACCACTACAAGTCAATTAGTATTTGCCAACCAATTAATATGTGCTGTGGATATCCCACCACTGCCAAACAATTAATATGTGACACCCATGCACTGGCCCAGCAATTAAGGAGCCTCAGTCCTCAACACTAACACCACTGAGGGGCATCCACATAGGGGAGGATAACAAATACACACACAGTAAAGTAAAATTTCCCTTAAGAATGAACAGAGATCACAGTCAGTCTGGGGCTGGTTTCTGCTTTTCTCTCCAGATCCCCAACAAGACTCCCCACTGGCACAACTATAGGGTCCAGATCTCAGCCTAGCGGGCAAGCTAAAACCTCCAGCATCCTCTCTGTCTAACCAGTGCTTTGTGTCCCTGCCCAAGTAACTGACACACACACACACACACACACACACACATAGAGATATGAGTTGTATGCAAACACACATACACTCCTGGGGAAGGCTGGCACAGATTCTCCAGCTGTGCCCCCTTTCTGCACAGTCTAAAAGGTATTACCAGCTGCTACCACCCAGTAATATTTATCAGCTACGAAAAAGGCCCTTATCAAAGGGTGCCCAATTCTACTTTTTACTACTATTATACAAATGGTAAGTGCAACTGAACAGTCAAGGCTTATTTGGAGTGACTTGGACAGTATCAGTATATACATGCAATGTACTCTAGAGCTTAAATTATCTCTACACAAACAGCCACAGTTGAAAGGCTTAAAAATATTTAATAATAAATAATAAAAACACAAGACAATATGTCTTACTACACAGTGATAGTCAAGAGTTCAGACACAGGAAAATGCATGAAATAATACAGTAGAATAGTTCTGACAGCAATACAGAAAAAATACTAATCTAATCTTCCTGTTTCCTACCTATATCTAAGAGAAAACACAGTTCTAAAATAAACTTACATATAGAGCAAGACAGTGCTGGTGATGTTGGATGTTCTCAAGACAAATGCCCTCTGATTCTCTCTCTTTAAATTGATAACACAGTGCTGCTTCACATTAAATCATTCTTAACAATTTTCTAGTTTTCCCAGGCTAACAGAAACTCAGAGGTTAATATCCCTTTTGATCATGCAGCTGATCAGGAAGCCAGAGCAATAAAAGAAATTATACATGTAAATTCTAGCCATTAACTCTGGCCTCAAAATAATAGGCAGAATGCCTTTATCTAGACATCTCGGCTCTGAGTTTTGACATCAAACAATTACACAATGCTTGACTTATCAGCTTTCCTATAGCAGAGTAGACTGTTGTTACATTTTTGAAGTTCAACATTTAACAGCATTTTCTTCTATTTAAGAGAACAAGCCTGTGGCTTATATTAATATTTGCAAATTACAGAATTATCTACAAAATTCTATCTGGCTAGGCTGGCAGCCTTCACCTTTCTTCACAATGCAGTGCTATGAAACATTACAGTGTTTGAATTCTGGGTTTAGTTCCCTTGAGGGCTATCACTTCTTTTATTTTTTTCAATCAACTTGCACATGTGATACATTTTAGAAGTATGTGCTTGTATGACCCCTTGCAGTCTAGTGTCTGCAGTGCCTCACCTTGAAAATACATTATGGATATACTGCCATGTTTACTGAATGCTGTACTGACCCACTACAGGACAACATAATATTTTTGCTTTTTTAATGATCATGATGGTATAGTAAAGGTCCACAGTTAACACACTATTGTTGTTGTCTGGTATGGTACAGGTTGTAACATCATATTACTGCATTATTTTATATCCCACATCTCCCATGTATACTTCACTTTCTTAAAATGTCCATATTGGAGTAAATGTTCATTGGTCTACCTTTACATCTACTGTTTTTTTTCTGCAACGCACTTTGCACCTTTATAGGATCATAGGCAATTACTAGGCTAATGACCCTAGGGCCCTTACAAGCCTAGCCAAGTTTTACCCTTATTTCCACAATCAGCACCTATTGCCCTTTTCTAAGAGGGACATAGATGGAAGCCCCAGGGTGAATTTATGGTTACTCATCAAATCATCCAGATTGTGTTTGAAGGGGGCCAGTGAAGTGCTCTGCTTGACATGAAGTGGGAGTCTGTTCCAGAGGTGTGGTAACATCTGGGAGACAAATCTGTTCCTCCAGCAGGTTTTATTAATTTCACATGCCAGATTAAGGCCTTTAGAGCAAGTAATCTGTGTGCCATTTGACTTGTGGATATGCAGCATTTCCAATAAAGCAGGGTCAAAGATTGCCTTATATGCAAGGCATAGATTGCCTCTGAGTAGTCTGTATGAAACAGAATAAAGTGACAGTGATTTCAGGCAATCCACATAGGAGATATGCTGAAGACCTTAAACGTTCCTTGTGAGGAACTTTTGTGGTCTCTCCAATTGCTGCAGGTGCTTGGAAAGGTACATACCAAAAGGGACACTGTACTCAATTATTGGCCTGATGAGGGAAGGGTGCAGGGAGGGTATAACTTCTTTTTTTCTGGAGGCAATGCCCTTACTTATGAGATGAGCACTATAGAATGCCCTTCTTACCACAGTGGAGACTTGGCAATCAAAAGTAAGGTTGCAGTCAACCCATGTGTCCAGGTCTCTCACCACTGCTTACTTAGGGTGTGGTTATTGATGTAGTAGTTAGCAGGAGCATCACTGTTACCGAAAGGGATGATAATATATATTTTTTGCATTGAGTTTAAGGCCATGACTTTGGCACCAATTATTTGTTTGTGTAACACCCTCTTGTAGGATGTTGACATTGTCTGGAGATTCTATGATCACTTCCATTTTGCAGTCATCAGCAAATTTTGTCAGCCACAGACCTGTAGTTTTAGCTTGTACTTCAGAGAAATAGATTCCAAACAGGAAAGTCCCAGGACTGATCCCTGCAGATCACCACTGGTTACAGGTCTGCTGTTGTAGTGGAGGTAGTGTTGCTCACTGTCTCCATGGATTCGGTTACATAGTGTGACCTCAACTCTAGCCTCACCATCTATGTTACTTGCCTTTCCATTGCACATATCTTTATGTATACATTTGCTGCTGCTGTCAGTTACAGCAACATTAAACAATTGTGCACGTGCATGCTCATTGACTACTGGGGTTGTCATGAAAAGTCATTGTTTACCTCTAGTATTTAGAGGTGGCCACAAGGTGGCTTACACAGTCTAGTCTTGAACCTGGGTTGTGCCTGCAACATGAAGCTCCTCATCATGTACACTGGCTTGGCCATGAGCATACCTGATTAGCAGTGCTGCTTGTCATGCTAAGAAGGTAGCTAGTGCTGCTTCGGTGCTGTTAATGAATGGCCAAGAATGAGTATAATGAAGTTAGTAGCTTGCATAAGCCATACACTACAAACGACATAACAAACCATATAGGAATACTTAAGGAAGAACATTAATGCCCAAAGACTGTTAGTCCAAATAAAGAAAAGGATAATCATACAACAAAATTACAACTACAGTTAACATATTGTTTAAAGAGAATAATGATTATGTTTAGACATGACTGTCAGCAAGGGCAGCCTACAACAAAATGTATACAGAGTTCAAACTAAACAATTTGTTTTAAACATGTATGTTGCATTGATATCATAAAAATATGAGAAGCACTTGATCAAGTTTTGTTACATACATGGAAACACTGCAGTCTTTACAATTATGCAGTACTCAGTGAGGTGCAAATAACATGGAGTTAGGTGACACACACCTTATACATTTATTGCTTCTCATGAAGCACTTTTTTAGAAAGTGAGGGAAACTAAATTCCCTACCACAATCATCAGTTGATAAAGATTTCCATTTTTGGGAAGTGTATAACCTAGTGCCCTCTCACCAAACCTCTTTGTAGTTTTGGACGCCCACAGAAGGCTCCCATAGGATGATCCTAGGATCCTGTCTGAACTGTGCCAGATTAAGAAGTAACCTAAATCTGGGCAGAGAGTTTTATGAAGATTTCTATAGCTAGGATGCTTTTGAGGAAGTAACATTCGATTTCCCAGATTCACCTAGCTGATTCTATTCAGGAACAGACTGCAATGGGTGGAGCATGTAAGCAGCGAACAGCACCACTCATTTATATGCTTTTGCTACTTTCCGGATTACATTTTCAGTGGTGTTTGCTTGAATTACTCAGATGTACAACAATCTGGAAATTAAAGGTTAATTTAAGGTTAATTTAAGCATGACTTTTAATTTAGGAGTGAATATGTGTTTAATTTACTATAAAGACCTTATTTTTTTAACTTACCTACTTAACAGCTGCATGCACCTGGAATTGACAGAGCATTTTGTTGTCTCGGAGGATGGCCATGTAGGTACTTATGACTTTTACTGTCTCTATTGGGCCATAAGCAGAGTGGATGCTACATTTGCCAGATTGAAAGGTTAAGGAACAAGTAATCATAGAACATATAGTTAGGCACCAGTAAACTGCATTCCAGCTACTGAAAGACAGCACACATTGAAAGCCTTGTTAAACAAATCACCAGACATAACCACACACACACCAAAATTAACTGCTCATGAAGTGGTCACACAGATTGTCTGAAGAAAAAACAGCACAGTAAGTATTTTTTGCAATATGTGATAGGCTTTTGCCTCCAATCCCTGCTAGCTGTATATACCAATCCTGAGATCACATAAAATAAGCATGGATATAGAGAACACAGTAGGTAGTGCTACCTGTTTCCCCTTCTCTAAGCCTGCACAGTCTTTAAGTCAGCAAGCAAATGGTGAAATAGTGCTACTCGATGAATGGAACTGTGACTACCAGCGGAACTTGAAAAGAAGGACATTTAGTAAGAAGGACAATGGGAAGTGTCTTTCAGTCATCATGTACATGATCTGCTGTTTTGTTCCTTATTGAAAATATCTGTCAAATAATGGGAACATGTTTATTTCCTTCATGTAGCAGTGATTTGTTCTCTCTTAACCAGTGCAGAGAATCAAAGCCGTCTTGGAACACACAAATTATGTTTATGGGATTACAGGAACACCTGAGGTGTAGACTTTTTAAGACACTGTATAAGAGAGAAATCACTACTATATTTATTCATTCTGTTAGTACATGTGAAGACTAACACATTTCTTTGGATGGATGTCCTGAGATGTTAACCTTGATTACAAAGGTAGGACAGCAGGTGTTCTGTCATGTAACTGACACTGCTTGATCTGTTCAAGAGCTCTAAAATCAATAAATTGCAAAGATTCTTCCACCACCCTCAGACTGAAGCTTTTCCAGAAAAATATAGTGATCCTCCAGATGAAAGGCTTTAGAAAGGTCAAGGAATAAGTAGCTGTACAATGTCCTTGATTTAGATTAATGATCTGATCAGTGACAGCAGAGATGCCATGCTGGTACAGTGTCCAGATTTGAGGCCACATGGGAAGTGAAAGTTTTTTCAGGATTTTTACTAAATATACTGAGGATACTGATTTGTCTAATATTGTGTCATCATATCTTTGGTTTTTAGGATAATAGTACATCTTTTTCATAATTCTGATGCAAAGCTATCCTTTATACTTTGTTTATTAACAGTGTAAGAGGTATGCAATGTGAGGGCCAATAGCTCTACATATGAGATGCAAAGAATTCATCGGTTGGGTTTTGACAAAAAATACTCTGACCACATCTATAGTAAAAGGATGGAGTCTAAAAAAGACCCTATATGTACAGATGATTCACTGATATATTGTCTATTACATATAGGTAAGAGCTCCTATATTATGGAGTAGTGTTAAAGATGTTGGCAGTCTGTAGATGGGACTTTTTGAAGAAATGATTGACAATATTTTTTGCCTGTAATTGTCAGCTGTGATTTCATAGAATTTGGTGGGGTTAGACTACAGATGAGATTACCACGTTTTACAGTAATTTTTCTTAGTTTGACTAATTTGCTTCTGGCAGAGTCTGAGCAAGCATTTGCATTTATGAATGTTCTTCAGAGTTTCACCCCTTTTTATTTTATATAGATTACAGGTTGAATCACAGTCTCATTTGTAACTGAGTTGTTTAGCAAAAGCAGGGCTTTGTTCCCATAGTTGTAATACATCTTTGGGAAACATATTTGTTCATCAGTCAGAGAAGTATGCCTATGAAATTTAGAGATGCAGGTTCAGTGGACAGCAGAATATTTAGAAATAATCAGTTCAGTTCAAGAGCAGCAGATTATGTGGGCAGATGTTTTATATACCATACTTTTAATGTGAATGCAGTAGACATGGGATCAGGTGATTCCAGGTGGTGAGGATTCATAAATGATCACCAAGTACATTGGAAGGGTATGTGTGGAAATAGCCATAGCCAGGAAATGTAACCAGCATCCATTCAAGCTAGTTAGTATATAATATATATATATTAGTATAGTATATATACAGTGGATATAAAAAGTGTGCACACCCCTGTTAAAATGCCAGGTTTTTGTGATATAAAAAATGAGGCCGCAATAAATCATTTCAAAACTCTTCCCACCTTTAATGTGACCTATAACCTATACAATTCAACTGAAAAACAAACAAATCTGTTAGGGGAAAAAAATTTAAAAAAATAAACAATGTACAATAAGCTGGTTGCATAAGTGTGCACACCCTTAAAGTAATACTTTGTCGAAGCACCTTTTGATTTAATTACAGCATTCAGTCTTCTTGGGTCAGAGTCTATCAGCATCTTTACTTGGCAATATTTGCCCACTCTTCCTTGAAAAAACGCTCCAAATCTGTCAGATTGGGAGGGCATCTTTTGTACACAGCGTTCTTCAGGTCACCCCACAGATTTTCTATTGGATTTAGGTCTGGGCTCTGGCTGGGCCATTCTAAAACTTTAATTTTTTTTCTGGTGAAGCCATTCATTTGTTGATATGGTTGTATTATCTGAGTCATTGTCATGTTGAAAGGTAAAATTGCTCTTCATCTTCAGCTTTCTAGCAGATGTCTGAAGGTTTTGCGGCAAAAGTGACTGGTATTTGGAACTGTTCATAATTTTCCCAACCTTGATTAAAGTTCCAGTTCCAGCTGGAGAAAAGCAACCCCAAAGCATGATATTGCCACCACCATGCTTCACCGTAGGGATGGTGTTCTTTTGGTGATGGGAAGTGTTATTTTTGTACCAAACATACTTTTTGGAATTGTAGTCAAAAGGTTCAACCTTGGTCTCATCAGACCATAACACATTTCACACAAGCTTTTGGGAGACTTGATGTATTGTTTTCCAAATTTTAGCTGGGCCTGGATGTTTTTCTGTGTAAAAAAAGGCTTCCATCTTGCAACCCTACCCCATAGTCCAGACATATGGAGAATACGGGAGATTGTTGTCATATGTAGTACACAACCAATACTTGCTAGAACTTCCTGCAGCTACTTCAGTGTTACTGTAGGTTTCTTGGTAGCCTCCCTGTCCAGTTTTCATCTTGTCTTTTCATCAATTTTGGAGAGACTTTCAGTTCTTTGCCATGTCAGTGTTGTCCCATATTTTCTCTACTTTCTGATGACTGTCTTCACTGTGTTCCATGGTATATCCAATGCTGTGGAAGTTTTTTTGTACCCTTCTCCTGACTGATACCTTTCAACAATGAAATCTCTTTGATGCTTTGTAAACTCTCTGCAAACCATGGCTTTTGCTGTAGCAGGCAGACTGAGTAAATTTCAGGAAAATCCTAATAGGACAGCTGGACTTTGTTTGGGGTTAATCAGAGTCTCTCTAATTGATGGCAGGTGTGTACCCAAGAAGACTGAATGCTGTAATTAAAGCAAAACGTGCTTCAACAAAGTATTAGATTAAGGGTGTGCACACTTATGCAACCAGCTTATTGTACGTTTTTTATTTTTTATATTTTTCCCCTAGCAGATTTGTTTGTTTTTCAGTTTCATTGTACAGGTTATAGGTTACATTAAAGGTGGGAAAAGTTTTGAAATGATTTATTGTGGTTGTGACGCCCGTGCCCTGGCCCAGCAATCAAGAAGCCTCAATCCTCACTACTAAGACCAGAGAAGGCATCTCATATAGGAGAAAAGATAAATACACACAGTAAAGTGCAATTTCCCTTAAGAGCACACAGAGATCACAGTCGGTCTGGGTCTGGTTGCTCCCTTGCTCTCCAGGTCCCCAATAAGACTCCCCACTGACACAGCTATAGGATCCAGATCTCAACCTAGCTGGCAAGCTAACCTCCAGTACCCTCTCTGTCCAACCAGTGCTTCGTGTCCCTGCCCAAGTAGCTGACACATACACACACTTTGAGATAAGTATTTTTATAACTTCACAGACACTCCTGGGAAAGGCTGACACAGATTCTCCAGCTGTGCCCCCTATACCCAGACTATACTGTAGTAATTCCTGCCACCACCAGCTAATCATCAGCTACCCAAAGGCCCTTAAAAGGGTGTCCAATTATTACTGTGCAGTATTATTATCCAATTGGTAGTATGACTACAGTCAAGGCTTATTAGAATGGCTATGTACAATAAACTCTATAAATATGCAATGTACTCTAGAACTTAACTTATCGCTACACAAACCAGCCACAGTTAAAAGGGCTTAAAAATATTTAATAGTAAATACTAAAAACATAAGATAATACTACTACACGACAGTGCTATTCAAGAGTTCAGAGATCACACAGAAACTTAAAATAATTCAGTAGTACAGTTCTGACATAACAGAAAAACACTTAGTCTAATCTTTTTAGTCCTAGCTATTTCTACAAGAAAACACACTTCTAAGATAATTTACTTACATAAAGCAAGACAGTGCTGAGTTGAATAGTCAGACAAAAATGCTTACAGTCGATCTCTGAGCAATAGTTTTTAAAATCACTAGCAAACATTTCTGCTGGACCCTCCCAGATTACATCATTCTCATTTAGTTCCCATTACATAATTTCTTTGGCACTTAGCCTGGAGTTCCCAGGCCAACAGGCTACATTATTTAACAATCTAACACCTGTTCAGGAAGGTAACACAATAAAAGACATTTCACATGTACACTCTAGTAATTATTCCTTTAGTTAAAACAATAGAAAGAATGTGTTCAGCTAGCCTCTTCGGCACCACTATCTAGATCAAAGGATATCATTTTAATTTCAAAGAACAGATGTGAAATGCTTGACTTAGTTTTCCTTACAGCAGATGGCAATGTTGCTACAATCTTGAAGTTCAACATTTTAGTATTTTCTTTCATTTAAGAAACAAGCCTGTATTTTACATTTATATTTACAGATGCCAGAATTATGTATTAAATTATATTTGACTAGGCTGGCAGCCTTCACCCTTCTCTACCAGTTTTCACATTCCTCTCCCCCCCCTGGGAGAACTCAAGCTAGTTTATCAAGTGACCCTTGAGAAACGCCGCTTGAGAGGGTTAGGTCTATCTGAGTGTACCTCGCCCCATTCCCTGTCTTGAGAGCCCATCTGCATTGGCATTGCTACTCCCACTGTGGTGTTGCACTGACATATCATATGCTTGCAACACTAGGCTCCATCTTAGCAACTTGGCATTTTGCTGGCTGGCTCTGTTTAGCCATATTAGGGGGTTGTGATCTGTCATTACAGTGAATTTTCTTCCATACAGATAAGGCTGACGTTTCTGCAGTGCCCACACTATGGCTAGACATTTTTTTTATCTACAGCTGCATAGCTTTCCTCCCTGGATTGGAGCCTATGACTGAGATAAACCACTGGGTGCTCTTCCCCCTCTGAAGAAATCTGGCTAAATACAGCCCCCACCCCATGGTTCAAAGCATGCACTTGCACAACAAAGTATTTGATGTAATCTGGACTGGCTAACACAGGTGGTCCTCCCAAAGCTTCTATAAGCTTCTGGAATGCCTGTTCACATGCTGGGGTCCACACTACCTTATCTGGCCTGTTCTTCCTCGTCAGGTCTATGAGGGGAACAGCTATGGTACTATAACTGGGGACGAACTTCCTGTAGTACCCTGCTGTCCCTAAAAATGCCCTAACCTGCTTTTTAGTAACAGGTGCAGGCCATGCCTGAATGGCTTCCAGTTTGGCCTGTTCTGGTCTTATCTTACCACTCCCCACTCTATGTCCTAGGTAGGAGACCTCTGCCATACGCACCTGACATTTGCTGGGCTTCATGGTCAACCCTGCCCTCTGTAGTCTGCCTTGCATCTCTCTGACATGCTGAAGGTGCTCTGGCCAGGAATGGCTGTAGATGGCAATATCATCTAGGTAAGCAAGGGCAAACCCTCCTGCTTCTGCTAGGATATTATCTACCAGCCTCTGGAAAGTCGCTGGGGCATTCTTCATCCCAAAGGGCATCTTTGTGAACTCATACAAGCCAAAAGGAGTCACAAATATTGACTTATCTCTAGCACTGGGAGTCAAGGGCACCTGCCAGTAAT
Source organism: Protopterus annectens (assembly GCF_019279795.1). Lineage (NCBI taxonomy): Eukaryota > Metazoa > Chordata > Ceratodontiformes > Protopteridae > Protopterus > Protopterus annectens. The sequence goes on from NC_056732.1 coordinate 1,567,723,180, forward strand.
CCTTGGTAAGATCAATGGTTGTAAGATACTTAGCCCCACCCAGCTGCTCTAGGGCCTCATCTGTACTAGGCATGGGGTAAGCATCCGACTCTGTGTGACTATTTAATTTCCTGTAATCCACACAGAACCTGGTGCTGCCATACTTCTTTGGCACCAGCACCACTGGGGAGGCCCAGGGACTGTTGGACTCTTGAATCACCCCTAGTTCCAACATCTCCTGTACCTCTTCCCTCAGAGTCTGTTTGACTCTCTCAGGCACCCTAAAAGGGGCCTGCCTAACAGGCCTTTGGGGGTCCTGTATCCACCTGGTGCTGCACTAGGTGGGTGCACCCTGGTTTCCCAGTGAACATATCCCCAAATTCCTGCAACACTGCTCGGATTTCTCGAACCTGGGTAGGAGATAGCTGCTGGGATATTGCTATTCCTTCCACTGAGGTGTCAGCACAACCCTCACTGAGAAGATCAGTCCCCAGATCTCCCTCAAACTCCTCCTGCAACCCACTGCAAATGTTCAGCACAAGGGCCTCTCTATAATGGTAAGGTTCCATCATGTTAGCATGGTACAATTTGTGCCCCGGCCGTCTGCCTAGGAGTTCCACCATGTAGTTAACATCACTTACCTTTCTTACCACCTTGTGGGGACACTCCCAAGCTGCTTGCAGCTTGTTGTGTCTGACAAGAATGAGAACCATTACCTGATGCCCCACAGCATACTCTCTATCTCAAGCATTCCTGTCATACCACAGCTTTTACTGTTGTTGGGCTTCTGCCAGGTTCTCCTGGGCCAAGCCCATGAGTTCCCTGAGCCTTGTCTTGAGGTTTAGGACATATGCCACAACAGACTCCTTGTGAGACTCGCACTCACCTTCCCACTCATCTCAAATTAAATCTAGAGGTACCCTTACCCTATGCCCATTCAGCAACTCAAAGGGTGAAAAACCTGTGTATTCCTGGGAAACCTCTCTGTAAGCAAACAGATGGGGAAAATATTTGTCCCACTACCTCTTAAACTGATCTGCAAATGCCCATACCATGGACTTGATTGTAGAGTTTAACCTCTCAAAAAGACCATTAGTCTGGGGATGGTAGGGAGTGGTCTTCATATGCTTCACCCCACAGGAACTCCACAGACAAGCCAGCAGGTCTGACATAAAATCGGCACCTCTATCAGACAGTATTTCTTTTGGGTAACCCACCCTTCTGAAAATCTCTAACAAAGCATTTGCCACCTTCTCTTCCTCAATGGAGGACAAAGCCACTGCCTCAGGGTATCGTGTAGCATAATCCACTACCACTAGGATATACTTTTTCCCTGTGGAACTTGGAGTACTCAGAGGACCCACAATATCCATAGCTACCCTCTGAAATGGCTCCTCAATCACAGGCAAAGGCATCAAAGGAGCTATCACCTTGTCTCCTGCCTTTTGGTACTGCTCACAGGTCCTGCAGTACCCTGTTACATCTCTGGAAATTCCAGGACAATAGAAGCTTTGCATAATATGCCTCTTTGTACGTTTTATGCCCATATGACCTGCAAAGGGAATATCATGGGCTGTGGCTAGAAGTGCCAGATGGTAGGCTCTAGGCACTACCAACTGCTGAACTCTCTTACCTTCTAGCCCTCCCTCAGGGGTCCATTCCCTGTATAGTAACCCTTTGTCCCTATATACAGATTCCTCCATTCCTTGAGAATCAGGTGCCTCCCTAGCTACCTGCCTCAGGCCTTGCAATTTAGGGTCTGAGAGCTGAGCCTGTCTCAACTCTCTCCTTGTAACCCTTCCCACCTCCCCTTCCACAGAAAGTCTGGCATCCTCTGACAGTGGTGCCTCACTGTCAGTCTGGGTACTACTACTCACCTCTACCTTTGCAGTTACCCTGTCCAAGGGAACATCAGTACCCACAAGCAGCTGTGGCTCAACTTCAGTCTCACTGCTACAGCGTAACTCACTCCCTGAAGTAACCACCTCACCAGTCCTGGCTGCAAGTACGCAGTCTGTCTGTGTCTCACCCAGGCTACCAGACCCACATGCTTGTCTCCTAGTCTGACCACGTGTAACTGCATAAGTACATGGTACGGCTTCATCCAAATCCTTCCCTTTCAGGATATCTGCAGGATGGTAGCTTAGTACCCCTTTTGTCTCAAGACAACCTGCTATTGGCATTTTGTCTTTCCCCCTTACTGGCTCCCTCACCTTTGGTTCCCCACCTTGCCTCCATGGACACCTGTATGCCACATGGCCCCACTGGTTGAATTCAAAATATTTAACCCTAGCTCCTGGATGTGTACCTGGACTAATGGCTTCCCCTGCTACTGGCAGATTCTGTTGGGGCTGCCCACTATGGGTTCCTTTAGACCTATGAGCAGTACTGGGTGTCCCCTTCCTGTGCAGGGCTGCCCTGATGGCCAGGTATAGGTCTCCCTTCTTTCCCAACTCATCTGAAGTAGCACATTGTCTATCAGCTAACCAGATCCTCATGTCCTCAGGCAAAGTTCTAAGGGCTTGTTTCCCCATTAAAAGGTCTGCCAGCCCTTCAAAAGTGGTGACCTGACATCCACTCATCCAGCTATGAAAAATAAGTGCTCAGTTCAGCAACATATTCACACACACTTTCATCTGCCTTGCATCTATGCTCACGAAACCTATTCCTATACATTTCAGATGTTAGCTTAAAACATTTTAACAAGTGACGTTTTACAACAGTATTATCAAAACATACAATGTCAGACATTTTAGCCAATGCATTTACAGCTTTACCATGGAGTAAGGGGGGTCAGGAACTCTACCCAGAGTCCTTGGTCAACTTCATACTGTTTGCATACCCTCTCAAACATATGAATGAAACTATCAAATTATTCCCCTCTTTAAATTGCAGAAGAAATTTACAGACCTGTTGTGCTTCTGGGGTCCAGTTACTCCCTTCCCCATTACCTCCATGACTCTGGCAAAGAGTCAGCATTTCCTTCTCATGCCTCTTCTGACGCTCCTTTTCTTTGGCTTCTATCTCCAAACGCCTGGCCTCCAACTCAAGTCTCTTTAGCTCCAGCTGGATTTTTAAGTCTGCTGCAGAAAAGTTGAACTGTCCATTCCCCTGAGGATATTGTATCTCCACTGCCAGTCTGATTGTCCTTCGCAGAAAGGTTGAGCTGTCCATTCTCCGAGGATATTGTACCTCCACTGCTAGTCTGATTGTCCTCCTGCAGGCGGTTTTCTGATGCAGCTGTAACCAAGGCTGCAATCAGGACTGCCTTGAGTCAGATTTCCATACACCAGTCCCTTAGCCTGGCACATCTCCACCAGCTGGCTCCTTGTCAGCTTTCCATACTCCTCTGCTGAAATGCTGCCTGCTCACTACGCCTAACTAAGCTAACAAAAGAAATAAAACAATTCTGATCTGAACTCTGAGTATTCACTGCATGGCTGTTTTAGAGTACAAAACACCTTCAGAGATCACTGTACATAATAAGCTACAGGATTCACTCTACCCACACCACTACAAGCCAATTAGTATTTGCCAACTAATTAATATGTGATGTGGATATCCCACCGCTGCCAAACAATTAATATGTGAGGTGGATATCCCAACCACTGCCACCAATTAATATGTGACTCCCATGTCCTGGCCCAGCAATCAAGGATCCTCAATCCTCACCATTAACACCAGAGAGGGCATCTCATATAGGAGAAAGGATAACAAATACACACAGTAAAGTGCAATCTCCCTTAAGCGCACACAGAGATTACAGTCAGTCTGGGTCTGGTTGCTCCCTTGCTCTCCAGGTCCCCAATAAGACTCCCCACTGGCACAGCTATAGGGTCCAGATCTCAGCCTAGCTGGCAAGCTAACCTCCAGGACCCTCTTTTTCCAACCAGTGCTTTGTGTCCCTCCCCAAGTAGCTGACACACACACACACTTTGAAATAAGTATTTATACAACTTCACAGACACTCCTGGGAAAGGCTGACACAGATTCTCCAACTGTGTCAGCCTTTCCCAGGTGTGTGTGTGAAGTTATATAAATACAACTTCACTTACACTCCTGGGAAAGGCTGACACACATTTTCCATCTGTGCCCCTATACCCAGACTATACGGTAGTAATTCCTGCCACCACCAGCTAATAATCATCAGCTACCCAAAGGCCCTTAAAAGGGTGTCCAATTATTACTGTGCAATATTATTATCCAGTTGGTAGTATGACTACAGCCAAGGCTTATTAGAATGGCTATGTACAATAAACTCTATAAATATGCAATGTACTCTAGAGCTTAACTTATCTCTACACAAACCAGCCACAGTTAAAAGGGTTTAAAAATATTCAATAATAAATACTAAAAACACAAGATAATACTACTACACCACAGTGCTATTCAAGAGTTCAGAGATCACACAGAAACTTACAATAATTCAGTAGTACAGTTCTGACATAACAGAAAAACACTTAGTCTAATCTTTATAGTCCTAGCTATTTCTACAAGAAAACACACTTCTAAGACAACTTACTTATATAAAGCAAGGCAGTGCTGAGTTGAATAGTCAGACAAAAATCCTAGCCTGGAGTTCCTAGGCCAACAGGCTACATTATTTAGCAATCTAACACCTGCTCAGAAAGCTACAACAATAAAACACATTTCACATGTACACTTTAGTAATTATTCCTTAAGTTAAAACAATAGAAAGAATGTGTTCAGCTAGCCTCTTCGGCACCACTATCTAGATCAAAGGATATCATTTTAATTTCAAAGAACAGATGTGAATTGCTTGACTTAGTTTTCCTTACAGCAGATGGCAATGTTGCTACAATCTTGAAGTTCAACATTTTAGGATTTTCTTTCATTTAAGAAACAAGCCTGTATTTTACATTTATATTTACATATGCCAGAATTATGTATCAAATTCTATTTGACTAGGCTGGCAGCCTTCACCCTTCTCTACCAGTCTTCACAGTGCTCTCATTTTTTATATCACAAAAACCTGGCATTTTAACAGGGGTGTGTAAACTTTTTATATCCACTGTATATATATTGGTGGTGGGTAAGTTTTTACATGTGTGCCATTTATTTAGTTATAGTTCTGTTTTTTATATATCCTCATATTTCTACTGAGTCTGTTCCTGTTGTTGTTGTGTTTGTTTTTGTTTCTGCTGTAAAAAGGTTTCAATTTTTTACTTTATTTGTTTGTGTTGATCTGTATGACAATAAAATTTACTTTGACTTTGACTTAGTAATGCCAGAGGGATGGTGACAATGGCCCAGTGCAAGACAGCCTCATACATTCACTGTCAATATGCTATGATATATTAAAGCCAGCTAGAATCCAAAGTTGCCTATCAACACCTTTCTTAACCATGACAGGGTAAGATTAAGTGGTTAGGTAGATTATAAACGTTGTCCAGTTTTAGGTACATAAATGATAACAGTATGTATTTTCCACTTGACCTCTGAGTGGCTCTCAGTAAGGATGACATCTGATAATCACTAAAGCAACCGCTGCTTCTCTTGTTCTTTTAATTCTGCGGTCTAATACATGGTATTCCAGGTATACTCTCAACTCTCTCTATCCTCCTCAACACTGTTTCTGCATCCCTCTGTCCTCCTCTTTCCCTCCTTACAGCACCCACCTCTTTCCATTGTACTTCATTCACTGTTCTACATATCCTCCACCATCCACCTTATCATCCTAACTCTACAGTCCAAATCAGCGTGCAGTTCCTCTGTAAATCAAATGCATACACCTTGATGTTAGAATCCTACTTTGTTAGACAGACTTCTTCTAAGCTCTAATAATGTTTTTACATGCTGGGTTTTGTATTAGAGTCTCACTATGTTAGACACACATCTACAGTGTTGTGATAATGCTTTTACATGCTTAATATTGTATTTACACTCTTCACCTGTACTGTAAACTACTTTTCTGTGTACTATTACTTTGTACTCACTTCTTCCAGGCTGATCCTGAAAACAGTCCACCTGAACCAGTGACCCATCCAGGTCAAAAATGGTAAATAAATAAATAAGTAATTGCCCTAATGTACAACTTAAACATTGTTGCTGATACTACCATGACGTGAGGTTTTAGATCTGTTAACAGGATTGAAATTTTGATTTGCTCTTACATGAATGTCTGGTACTGAAGTGGATAAGTCTAATACTTTATGTGATTTTGCTGCAGTTTTACCTCTTATAAATTTCATCCTTGACTACATTTTTATAGGGCTTGTATTGTCTTGGGTTAAATGTTTATTACAACTGAGTACCAGGTACCATGTTAGACTGACAGACCATTAAGCTCTTTACATCAGTGACCTGGGGAGAAAACCTCCAGTGATAACAAGTTAATCTGATAACTGTAATAGAAAACAGAATATAAAAATGAAGAGAACACATTAAACAATATCACAGTTGTTACATGACAAATAACTGATTGATTCCTTTAATATTATAACATGACATTTAAACCCATAGTGTTTATATGCAACTGTGTTGATATTCATCCACCTTGATTATATACATGCAGAGAAGGAAGGGATTGGGTAGTAGGATGGCACTAAATACATAGTGTAGCTTCAGGACTGCTTAAAAAAAGCAGAGCTCATTTTTTTAAAAGTTGTGTAACAGGACTTACCTGTTAAACATCAAACTTGTACCAGCAACAGGTTTCATGTTTGGAGAACTGTTTTGTCAAGGGCAGTGTCTTCATGACACTGGGAAGTCCTGGCCACTGTCTAATAAAAGTGATGTTGATACTGTGCCATTCTGATTGGCAGGTACCATGAAGACAGTTTTTGACTAGAGTAACGTGGTCTGTATATTACTGTGAAAGCAAGGTACATTTGAATATGAGCAGTTTTGCTGAAAAGAGTGGGTGATCCCTTGTGAGAAAATGTATAGCAATGATGGGATCGCTCAAAAGGCGCATCTGCAGCATATCTTGCATCATTATGTGGATTTTTACTGAATGTGAACTTAGAAGTTGATTTTATTTTCACAAATTGCTGAAGCTGAGAGGGGGGGTGTGGCCAAGATGTGCTCTAGATAGCAACAGTTCTCTTCAGCTCTGCCACTTCAATTTCTTTTATGACAGAACTTTTCACTCAAAAACTATCCTAAACTGTTTTATTTTTCACCAAGTATCTTATTTATACATACTTTAGGATAGTTTAAAAAATCTTTTTACAATTTTGGATTTTTCCTTTCAAAATTACATTGGATATATCTCTTCTCATCATTGGGCATCAAAATGAGCTTCACTAAATCTGGTCTTCAGGAGTCAGCACTCAGAAAATATCTACAGTCTCTCTGCTCTCTAATATCCATGAAATCTCAATGAAATTTGACAAAATGGATCTAAAACTTGATAACTTCAAGGAGAAATGTAGTAAGCAAATGTAAACTTTACATGAAGACCTTCAACAACAAAAAAGCACAAATTACAGGAATAGAACAATCTTTATCTGACATGGACAGCAGATTACAAGAGAAAGATAATAATATAGAGTTCTTGCTTAAACGAAATACTTTGCTCCAATAGAGTTCTTGCTTAAACAAAATATTTTGCTCCAAACTAAGGTAGATGACCTAGAAAACAAGTCATGTCAAAACAATATTAGGATTTTTGGTCTACTTGACAATATGGAAGGCAACAATATGGTTAAATTCCTAACAGCATGGCTACATGAAACTTTGAATCTCCCAGAAGCTCTGTCCTATGGCATAGAAAGAGCTCACAGATCTTTAGTAACATCAAAAGCTGGTAAAAGCAATTTATCTAGATCTATAATAGTAAGATTCCTTTCCTCTCGTGACAAAGAAATGGTCCTTAAAACTGCTTGGGCTAAAGCCCCCATTAAAATAAAAGACAATCTTATTAGTTTTAACGATGATTATTCTCCTTCTGTCATAAATAAAAGGAAGATTTTTCTGCCTTTAGTAAAAGAACTGAAGAAATGTCAGATAAAAACTCATTTGTTGTTCCCTGCCAGATTAAAAATCTTTTTACAGGATGGACCAAAAACTTTTGATGACTTAGATGCTGCTCTTACTTTCATAAGATCAAATAAAATCCTGGACAATATTGAAGAAATGGAATGGGCTAATGCCATTTTGAAAGGAATAGCTGAAAATGGATCCTGGAAATCCTCTGACAAGAAAAAGAAATTAAAGAAATGATCAGCACCTATTTACCTCTTAAATCCAACTTGTATCAATTTTCTTTTTCTATTATAGGTTTATAGGTTGGTACTAGGCTATCGGCCCTAGGGCCTATTCAAGCCTAGCTATAACAGTTCTCCCACTATTTCTACCCAGGACATTTGCTTCACCAGTCCCCTGTCTAGCAGGGTGACTGACGTGAATCCTGGGGTGAGTTTCCTATATCCCATCCAGTCGTCAAAGTTCCTTTTGAAGAGGGCCAAAGAGGCGCTCTGTTTGACATGTATGGGCAGTCTATTCCAAAGTATGGGGAGTCTCTGGGACACAAACGTATCCCTCCAGCATGTTTTGTTCATTGTGATGACCAGGTTTAGATCCCTGGAGCACGTGGCTCTGTGGGTCTGGGATTTCTTTAAGTGTAGCATGTCCAACAGCTCTTTGTTTGACATGGCCTTGTATGTTAAGCCTCTGAGTAGACGATATGTGACAGAGTATAGCTAGAGTTTTTTTAGACGGTTAGCATAAGCCATCTGCTTTAGGCCTGTGATTCTTTAGTGAGGTATTTCTGTGGCCTTTCCAACTGTTGCAGGTGTCTTGTGAGGTACATACCAAATGGAGTGTTGTACTCTAGAATGGGTCTAATGAGGGATGAGTACAGTGGGACAATGACCTCCTTTTTTTCTGGATGAAAATCCCTTAGTCATAAGATGTGCCACATAGAAGGGTTTCCTAACTGTTGTGGCAATGTGGTTATTGAAGGTGAGACCACTGCCCACCTGTGTCCCTAAGTCCCTTATCACACTTTCAGTATTTAGTGTACTGCCACTTATGTGGTAATTCATGGGTACATAGTTTTTCCCAAAGGGGATAGCTATACATTTCTTGGCATTGAGCTTGAGCCCATGGCTCTGGCATCAAGCATCTGTCTCTGTAAGGCCCTTTTGTAGAATATCCACATCACTTGGGGATTCAATAATGGCTCCCAGTTTGCAGTCATCTGCAAACTTTGTTAGCCAGAGTCCATTGGTATTGGCCTGTACTTCGGAGAAGTAGATGCCAAACAAGAGCAGTCCTAGGACTGAACCCTGTGGCACTCAACTTGTCTGGAGCTAGATTTGGAGTCTGTTACCTTTACAGTGTGGGTTCTGTCAGTAAGCCAGTTTGCGACCCATTGAGTGACATATGGATTAATGCCCAGCTTAGTAAGTTTATCTGTGATTCCAAAGTGGGGGAGAACTAATGGATTTTGCATTAAAGAATGTTTATGGACCTTTCTAACTGACCTTAAGGTGTGTCTCTCATGTTAACATGTAATATATGTATAATTCAAAAGAAAAAAAGCAAAGAGGAAAGAGGGGAGTTGACATGGTGAAGAGGCTTTGCCATTATGGTACTTCTTGCTAGTATGCATATTTGAATGGTGTTTATTAATTTATATGGACTTGCCAATGTAATTATCCCCCATAAACACTCCCCTATAACCTTCTACTTCTCTTCTCTCTTCCTTCCCTTCAATAAACAAATTTATTATTTTATCTTCTCCTCTTGGTACATCACTATACAAACATAACTAGTAAAATATTTCAGCTGTGTAACTATTGAACTATTATGTATATAATATGTAATTATGAATGTATCTCTCTGATGAATGTATTTCTATGTATTTCACTTGCCACAGTTTAATGTATGACACTGTAATGCAATAATGTGTGGTACTGATGAATGTAATGTGTGGCACTGTAATGCAATAATCTGTGGTACTGATGAATGTATTTCTATATGTATTTAATATGTAAAATTTCTATTTTTTGTTGGAGCTTTTCTTCTCGGGCCTCCGCTAAAAATAGGCATTTGTAGCCCAGTCGGACAAACCCGGTCAACGAATATAAAATAAATAAATATGTTTTGTAGTATTGGATCAGCTGTTTAATATAACTTATGTTTTTAGACATGTTTTTTAACTTTATTTTACTGCAGAGTAATGGGCAGCTTCATTTTAGCAAGCTTTTGTTTGTCGGTTGTATAATTTTGGCTGCTATGCTCTACAGAGTTTAAAAATGGCTTGAGACATTTAAGGTTACATTTCAAGCCTTTCAACTCTCTAACTTACTTATTTCCTGCTGGAATCACTGGATCTTCAAATTTTACTTGTTCATGGGATGAGAGTCTTGTTTTGTGATGCAGGGATGTGAAGTGGCTTGTTCGTATGTTACAGTAGCTAAAATCAACGTCTAGTGAACTTTGAACTTTACGCTGATGTCAACAAGGAAAAGAATCCTACAATGATAAAAACAGCTCTGAATGGTTTATGCTCATTTATCAAACTTTGAAAAGTAATGTAATACAAGTAAATATCCTTTTTTTTCATCCGATAAACTGTTTCCTTTCAGGTTTTTTTTTATTAACCAAATAACTGCTCCTAATAATGAAGACAAAACGTAGTACATTGATGGCTACAAACAGAAATGTCATGGCTGTACTCCCTGGTTTATATAACAAAATCAATTAGGCAAATGTTTCAAATATCAGTCTCATATTGTTTTTATTGATCATACAGTTATTAGGATTGTTTTATCTTATGGGGGATGACCAATTTCATGTTATGAATATTTAACAATTTCTCAGATTTATTTAAAAAAAGCTTTATCTGTTGGCCTCATTTAAAATGCTCTCTAAGCTGCTGCTGCTCATGAAAGAACCAGAGTGAAAAGTCATGCAGTCTGCAGCAATCTGCATACAGATCTCAGTGCTCGGTGCTTGCATTTGAGCCTTATCAGCTGGGTCTAATCATTTTCTTTTTTTTTTTGCTTGAGGGCATAAATGTCTTTATGAAATTCTTTTGAAAAGGTGAGAACCCGTTTAATGCGTAAAGAAGATAACAGAACTGTCTTATGATTTTAAAGTTTAAAAATGAATCTCATAGCCAATTTCTCCACACATACATACAGTTTAGCCATTATAATGTTTATAGTTGTTGAAATCAAAAGGAAAGTATGGGTCACCATTATTACAACATGGAAGGACTACATAGAATATATATCTTTTAATAAGTGAATAATGTAACTGACAAAGTTTAGACTAATAGATATGTGATGGCTATTATCTCTTGCTGTTTCATGATTGTTATTGTCAGACTGCTTGTCTACATATCACAGATTCTCAAGTGTAATTCAAATATGCTACTTCTTTTATAAAATCTGAATGTTAGCTGCTACAATTTTATTCCCTTCTCTCTCCAAGTGATATCAAACTTAAATAGTATGCCACATTAGCTTACATCTTTCTAAAACACTATTTGTTTCATGTTGAGTGTTTTAATTAATAAAGGATTATTTTACTTTAACTTTGTAATTAATAAGAAAAGGTAATAAGGTTGGAAATTGTAGTTTTTCTTCTAAGAGCCCTGTTAATGTCGGGATATGAGAATGTTCTGGGAGGTTAGGTCTCCTTTGTTATTTAAGGATGGTGGGGTTTTTTTTGTTAGTTTGCTGTAGTTATAGGGAAGATGTAGTAGTAATATCTACAAACTATCAAGGAACTTTGGTAACAGGGTCTATTACTGTTGTAATGAAATACATAGTTAATGTTGCTTGATGCTATTAGAATACCAACAAGCTTTTTTCTAATGTATTTGTGTTGACTAATCTAAACATGCTGCATTTACTCTATTATCTTAATGGCCAGATAGACTAAAAGTTTTCATTATAAGCTATTTACTGTTAGAAGTTTTGACATCCCAGTCTATACACACCTGATCACTTATACCCACATAGAGATACATTTACATATTCTTTTTTTTTAGATTCATATTTGAAATAGACAATGAAAGGGAAAGTGATTTTTATGTTAAAAGGGAAAAAAGGAAAGGAAAGGAAAAAAAGAGGGGAACAAATATATAGATTTGTTCTTCCTTTCCTATAAATAGAGCTTTTTCTGGGAGAATTGAAAAGGGAGAAATGAAAGGAAAGATAGATAGCTTACTAACCTTTTTATATAGTGATGAGATTTTATATTTTCTTTTTTGGAAACATTACATTAAACTCAATTTAGATGACAGTGGCTGGTCAGCCGCTGTTATAGGGTGAAAGGGTAATTTGGGTAGTGAATGCTACTCAAATTGAGAGTTTTAAACTCCATAAAGGGTTGAGGTTTTGATAGTTAGTTATATTTATTCTAATATATTTCTCTTTTACTTATTATTTTCTTTTCAGACGTTCAGTATGCTTATGTATTTGAAATTCATTGCTTGTTGGAACTTATTTGAATTTATGTTTTCTGATAGATGCAGTCTCTCTGATGGACTTCTACAACCAGGTTTCTCACTGGGAATGCGGATGGTTAATTTAATTTTAATTATTAAAATGACTTAATGTGTTTTTACTAAAAGGTATTTTTATAAATATTAATGCTTAAACAACTCTTGTAAGAGGGAAAGCCAATTTAAATATCTTAAACTACATAAATCACATTTAATTTTCCTACAAGAAACACACTTAATAAATGAAGACCTCGCCAAACTTAATAACAGATCATTCACAGTACTATCAAGTTCTGAACATACGCAAAAGAAAAGGTGGGTAGCAATTCTATGGAATAATTCCTTACATCTTCCTAAGTTATTAGAAACTTATAAGGATGATAAGGGAATGTTATGCTCGGTTACTTTACTGTTAAATAATAAAGTTTACACCTTTATTAAGATTTACTGGATTCCAGGAATTGGGGAAAATGCAGTTAAACAACATTTAAATCAAATTGTTCTTCTCTCCAAAGGTAGCATTATAATAGTGGGAGATTTCAACTGTATATTAGATGACAAAGACACTAACACCAAGGGTAAAAGGAAGATTTAATCGTCAGCAAAATTATTAAAAGATTTTATCGACACATATATTCTAAATGATACTAACAAATTTGCTGAACCAAACTCTTTATTTTTTTACATTTTATTCTCATAGACTTAATACCCACTCTAGAATTGACAGAGTTCTTATATCTAAAGAGTTGACTAATAGTTTAACTAAAGAAAGTCATTTCTTGCCCTTTATCCAACCACAATTCCATAACATTTGAAATATCAATTAGCTTATCCCATAATATTCATATTAAAAGAATCCCTGCAAATATTACTAATTTAAAGAATTTCTTTCTTCAGAGATACAAAATTTCATTATTATAAATACCACAAAAGATTCTTCTCAAATATTTATACGGGATGCATTAAAAGCTTACCTGTATGGGAAAATTATTACATGGTATAATAATAAAAGGAAAATATGGGATAAAGAACTACATGATATACAACTTAAACTAGACAATCTTAAACTCAAATATAAGGAAGATAAAGATGAAAAGAAAAAAGAAATCCTTTCATTAAATAAATATCTGGAAATTTTAAATCACAAAACTATGATTAGCTTATAAAAGTTTAAATTCATAAATGTTTCAACTAACCCTAGCTCATTAAATATACTGGCTAATAAAACTGAAGGACTTAGTAAACTCAATCACATTAATGAGATTTTCTTCTCCAAAAAAAGAAAGAAGGTCTATGACCTAGAAAATATATTGACTGAATTTAGAGATGTTTTCAACAATATAAATCAGAAATCTCAAACAATTGATCCAAAAGAGGAAATTAAATCCTTTATTACAAAATATACTAAAAATAGGTTATCTGAGAAACAACAAACTTTATTAGAAAAATCTATTTCTCCCACTGATCTCCAAAATCAAATTAGCAAACTTAAATTAAACAAAGCACCTGGAAATGATGGTATTATACTGGTAATGTATAAGATACTGCCCAAATCAGCATTAAACTTACTTCATAGAGTTTTTACTATTTCACAGAATAATTCCCTCATACCACCTTCTTGGAAATATACATTTATATCTCCCATATTAAAATCAAATAAAAATTGCACAAAATGTTCCTCATATAGACCAAAATACCCTACTAAATACTGATAATAAAATGTTTATGTCCATATTTGCAGACAGGCTAAAGACTTTCCTCCCAAATCTGGTAAATGAAGATCAGACAGGTTTCATTATGAAAAGGAATATCTATAATAATATTAAAAGATCCATTGTTTTGACTGACACAACAAATAACTAAAAAACAAAATGAACCCTAACAAGTCTTGATATACACTGTGCATTTGATTCTGTCAGTTGGTATTATTTATTTCTATTAATGGAGGAGTTCAACTTTTTGGACAGATTTATAAATCATATTACTTCTTTATATAAAGATAGTCAGGCTTACATTAAGATAGGTACTAGTACCTCTCAAAATATTTCTATAACAAAAGGGACTAAGCTAGGCTGTCCATTATCTCCATTACTTTTCACTTTAATAATGGAACCTTGGGCTAATCTAATTAGGATGGAAAGTAATATTAAGGGTTTTAAGTTAAATACTAATGAATCCTCCAAAGTACAACTATTTGCGGATGATATACTTATCACTTTAGGTGGAAATGATTTATCTATATCTGCTGTTTTTAGTAATATGTAAATTTTTCAAAAAAAAAATCTGAATTAATTTTTAACAACACCAAAACTAAAATTATTCCTATTTAGCCATCTAATTACAAGCTGGATAAAAATTTTGTTAGCCCCAGCAAATCAAATAACTTATTTGGGGATAATAATTGCTAATGATATTAAAGATATTATACAAATAGACTATGATCAAAGCTTATCTACTATTGAAAAATCTCATAAATAAATGGAAAAAACTACCTTTTACTATGGAAGAAAAACTTTCAATCATAAAGATGATTTTACTTCCCAAAATACTTTATATTATCCAATTAATATCTTTACCCCCCACCTAAAAAAACAATTAAATACTTTAACTCTATGACTCAAACATTTTTGTGGTTTCCAAATAAATCAAGAGTAGCTTTAAGACATTACATGAGAGGGTGGAACAAGGGAGGCACTGGTTACCTAATGTGGAACTATATTCTATTTCATCTGTGATTAAAACTATAATACATCTTATTGATTTGAATTACTCTGCTAAATGGAAAAAAAATTGAAGTACTATACCAGGGCTCTGATCATGCCACTAATCCTCAAAATTATCTGTTGTGAATAACACATTCATCTGGTTATTAAAATATTATTTATCTACATATACTCACTCTGTGCATAAATCTAAGTATAAGCTACTCTTTTAAAATATTTTAGAAACTTTTTATATAAATATCCTACATTTAAAGTTTGTTTTTTATTCTCTTTCCTATAGCTTTCACTCAAGGAATTATTATTTATTCTGATTATACTAAAATGTTATTTATAAAAGATAAGAAACTAATTTATTGGTCCCAACTGATTGTTAACAATGAACTGAAATAAATAACTCATCTGACAGCAGAATGTGATTTACATAAAGATATATGGTTAACGTAACAATCTTGTAGACAATTTTTGTCAAATAAAATTGATTTGATGTCTCCTATGACAAAAAATCTGATTCCCAAATTCTTACATTATATGATATTATTCACACAGCAAGAACCTCAACTTATAAGTAAATTATCAAACATATATAGAGAAGTTAGTAGCAAAACAGGTAGCTTATCAGAGAATTACTGGAAATATTTTTTAATGATATATAATTATTTACCTAATAATAGTGATTAAAGAACAATATTAGAACTGGCTAACGTGACAACTTTATCTGTGAAATGGAAATTTATGAATAGAGCCCTCATAACACCTTACATTATTTCATAATGCCTTACGTTATAGTTAAATACAGAAATAAGAACAACATATGTTGGAGATATAAGAGTGACATGAAGGCAGATTGGTCCCATATGTTTTTTGACTGTGAATTACTTAAAAAGTACTGGGAAGAGATTAATAACTTTTTACAAGCTTTATTCTCTGATAATTTTACACTTTCTAAGTCTATGGTTTTATTTGACAAACCTCTACCTGAATGTGTCAAGGAAAATAAGTTTTCTTTGGTTTGGGCTATATTGGCTGTTGTGAGGAAAACCATAACACAAAATTGGAAATCAGATACTTCTCTCTCATTTCAGGAATTTCTAAATCTTCTTACTGAAGTCTGTCATCTAGAATTATTAACGATCAAGTCAAGATTCATCAAAGAGACATCTTTATATAACTTATGGAGTAAATTCTATGAGTTATTGGGAAAATAATTTATTTAAAATGTTGAAATATATTTTACATTTACATGAAGTATTTCCTGAACGTCTTTGTAAATACTTTGGTTATGTTTGTTTACTATCGTTTAGTTCCTTATTCCTTCAAACTGAAATATTTGTAGACGTTTTTATAAGAATATTTACTTTTGAAAACTTAATAAAACTGTTTTTAAAAAAATAAAAATTGCTGAAACTGCAAATGATTGAAGTCCAGGATTTTGTTTCTTATTTGGGGTTATTTAAATAAAAAAAAAACAGAGTTATATGTTTGCTCAGTAATTAATTCATTAAATTATATTTAGTGTGGAGTTAAACTTTTCATAAGGGAGCTTCTTTACAATAAATTGATGTAAGATTATTTAATGGCTTATATGTGGGAACAGCATCACTTATAAGGGAGCCTTCCTTTGGAAGTCTCTTTTATCATTAATAAGATTTTTAATGACTGCACCCTCCATTTAAAAGTAAGATGTCAGTCTTGGGGGGTTTATTGCTGTCCCACTCTCAGTTGTTCCAGTACAAAATGCATAAAATGAGAAAGTTTTGTGTATTTGGAATTGTTGAGCTATTGTTTAAAGGAAAGCTGTATATAGTGAAAATACATTATAGGCTAATATAAAATTTACAGTAAAAATAGTGTATGTGACAGGACAACATAGTTGGCTATGCTAAAATTACCTCCTTTAGGAGAGGAATCTGATCCAACATTCACAAGCAGGTGGCAAGAGAAATTTAATGAGTTTACTTCAAATACTCGTCTCTAATAAATCGAGGCTCATTTGCTTCTTGCCACTTGCTGGAAACAGCAAGTGCTTCTAACCCTTTAGCCTAAGCCTTATAAATCATATGGCCCTCAAACAACCTTATCATAGTAAATTACAAGTTCTCCAAGAACCTTGACTCTGATTCTAAAAGTCACACCCAAGTCCCCAACCCTAACACAAGACATTTTTCCTAACCCTAAAATTCCTTCCTTAACCATTCCCAGATCACTCCCTAATCCTAAAACTCTTCTTCTGCTCCTTAAATCTAAATTCCCTGATCATTCTTTATCCCTAAAATGCAGCTCAGACAAGCATCTAGGAGGATAACTAGTCTGGTGATGGGAATTTGCACCCCTCAGAAACAGGACAGTTCACCTTTTCCTCAGAGGACTTAAAAACCTGTCTGGAGTTAAAGAAACTTGAACTGTAGGCCAGACATTTGGAATTAGAATCGGCGAAGAGACTGCAGCAGGCAAAACATATGGAATTAGAATCAGCAGAGAGACTGTGGCATTTGGAGGCCAAAGAAAATGAGAAATAGGGCCAACATGAGAGGGAAATGCTGACTCTTCACCAGAGTCATAGAGGTAATATGGAAGGGAATAACTGAATCCCAGAAGCAATAAAGGTCACTACATTTCTTCCACAGTTTACAGAGGGTGATAATTTTGATAGTTATATTCATATATTTGAAAGAGTATGTAAATAGTATAATGTTGACCAAGGGCTCTAGGTACATTTCCTGATCTTTTTACTCCGTGGTAAAGTTGTAACTTGTCTGATATTGACTGTTTAAACTAAAACAAACTAAAATAATGTTTACTAGAATGTTTTAAGTTAACACCTGGAGCTTACAGAAAAAAGTTTTGCGATCATAGATGCAAGGCAGATGAAAGTGTATGTGATTATATTGCTGAGTTAAGCACTTATTTTCATAGGTGGGTGAGTGAGTGTCAGGTCGTCACTTCTGAAAGGCTGGCAGACCTTTTGGTGAAGGAAAAAGCCCTTAGAACTTTGCCTGAGGACATGAGAATCTAGCTGTAGACCGGGAGCGTACATCTGCAGATGAGCTGGGGGAAAAAAAGGAATATCTACTTAGCAAGCAGGGCATCACTGCACAAGAAGAGGATACCCACTGCTGCGCATGGATATAAGGGAACCCATGGTGGGCAGCCTAGACCACCCCAACAGAGTCTACCAGTAATAAGGGTAACCACTAGTTCAGGTACACAGCCAGGATCAAGGTTTAGATGTTTTAAATGTAATTAGTGGGGCCATGTATCATATAGATGTTCAGGAAAAGCAAAGTGGGGAACAAAAAGTGGGGGAGTCAGCAAGTGGGAATAACAGTATGCCAGTGGTAAGTTGTATGGAGACAACAGGGGTACCAAACTATCACCAGAGTTTATATTCTATCTTAGTGGATGGAAAAAAGCTGCTAAGAACTGCTAAGACAGACACAGCCTCAGACATAACCATTGTGTAGCCTGCAGTGGTTAAAGAGGAGCAGTACTTGCTTTAGTCCACTCCAGTCAGAGCTTTAGGAGGAACCCCATTCCAAATGCCTTTGGCCAGGGTAGACCTTGACTGGGAGGGTGGAAAAGGAAGCAAGCAAGTAGGTGTGTTTGATGATATCCCTACAGATGTCTTAATAGGGAAGAATGTTGATAATGCAGTACCTTGTGTGCATGCAGTTACATGCAGTCAGGCATATAGGTCTGGTAGCCTGGGGGAGACCCAGACAGACCCCAACCATGAAGCCAGGGCTGGTGAGGTGGCTATTTCAGGGAGGGAGCTACCCTGTAGCAGTGAGCCTGAAGTTGAGTCACAGCTGCTGGTAGGTACTGACATTCAATTGGACAGAGTGACTGGAAGGGCAGAGGTGAGTGGTAGTACCCAGGTGACAGTGAGGCATCACTGTCAGAAGATACTAGACTTCCTGAGGAAGGGGAGCTGGGAAAAGTTACAAAGATAGAATTGAGACAGGCTCAGCTCTTGGACCCTACACTAAGAAACTTGAGGAAAGTAGCTAGGGAGGCACCTGATTCTCAAGGAAAGAGTGAGTCTGCATACTGGAACAAAGGGTTACTGTATAGAGAGTGGACCCCTGAGGGAGGGCTACAGGGTGAGGTAATACCGCAGTTGGCAGTGCCCACAGCCTACCATCTGGCACTTCTAGCCACACCCATATTACTTTTGCAGGCCATATGGGCATAAAACATAACAAGAGATGAATTATGCAGAATTTTTATTGGCCTGGGATTGCAAGGTATGTAACAGGGTACTGCAGGACCTGTGAGCAGTGCCAAAAAGTAGGCAAGGCAGGAGACTAGGTCAAGGATCCTTTGATGTGTTTGTGATTGAGGAGCCATTTCAGAGGGTAGCTATAGATATTGTGGGGTTTCTGAGTACCCCAACTTCCACAGGGAAGAAGTATATCCTGGTGGTAGTAGATTATGCTACTAGATACCCTCAGGTGATGACTCTGTCCTACAGTGAGGCAGAGAAGGTGGCAAATGCTTTGTTAGAGATTTTCAGCAGGGTAGTTTCCTGAGAGAAATAGACAGCATTGTGGGGTGAAGCACCTAAAGACCACCCCTATCACCCCCAGACTAATGGTCTTGTGGAAAGGTTAAACTCTACAATAAAGATCATACTACAGGCATTTGCAGATCAGTTTTAAGAGAGAGAGTGGGACAAATATTTGCCCCATCTGCTGTTTGCATACAGGGATGTACCCCAGGAATCCAGGGGGGTTTCACCCTTTGAGTTGCTTTATGAGCATAGGGTGAGGAGGCCTTTAGATCTGATTTGTGATGAGTGGGAGAGTGAGTGTGAATCCCACAAGGAGTCTATTGTGGCATATGTCCTAAACCTCAGGACAAGGTTGAGGGAGCTCATGGACTTGGACTGGAAGAACCTGGCAGGAGCTCAACAGCAGAAAAATGTCTGGTATGACAGGAATGCACAAGCCCAAGAGTATGCTGTGGGACAGAAAGTTATGGTTCTCATTCCTGTCAGACACAATAAGCTGCAGGCAGCTTGAGAGGGACCCTTCAAAATGGTAAGGAAGGTCAGTGATGTTAGCTGCATGGTAGTACTGATAGGCAGAAGGCAGGGGCACAAATTGTACCATGTTAACATAATGAAGCCTTACCATGAGAGACAATACCTTGTGCTGAGTATTTGCAGTGGATGACAGAAGGAGTCTGAGGGGATCTGTTGACCGATCTGCTCAGTGAGGCTCAGATTGACACCTCAGTAGAAGGGGTAGCAATGCCCTAGTGGCTATCCCCTACTCAGGTCTGAGAAATCCAAGCAGTGTTACAGAGCTTTGGGGCATGTTCACTGGAAAACCTAGGTGCACCCACCTGGTGCAGCACCATGTGGATACCAGACCCCAAAGGCCTATCAAGCTGGTCCCTTACATGGTGCCTGAGTGAGTCAGAAAGACACTGAGGGAGGAGATACAGGAAATGTTGTAAGTGGGGGAAATCCAGGAGTCCAGCAGTCCTTGGACCTCCCCAGTGCTGCTGGTACCAAAGAAAGATGGCAGCACCAGGTTCTGTGTGGACTACATAAAACTAATAGTCACACAGAGTTAGATGCTTTTCCTATGCCTAGGACAGATGAAGCCTTAGAGCATCTGGGTGGGGGTAATTATCTGACCACTATTGATTTGACCAAGGGCTGTTGGCAGGTGCCCTTGACTCCCAGTGCTAGAGAGAGGTCAGGTTTTCTGACTCCTTTCAGACTATACAAGTTCACAAAGATGCTCTTTGGATGAAAAATGCCCCAATGACCTTCCATAGGCTGTTAGGTCATATCCTAGCAGGAGATTATGCCCTTGCTTACCTGGATGATATTGTCGTTTACATCCATTCCTGGCATGAGCACCTTCAGCATGTCAGGAAGGTCCTGGGCAAAATGCAAAGGGCAGGGTTGACCATTAGGTTAATAGGGTTCAAGGGTTGGGAGGGTGGCCTAATGGTTAAGGTGTTTGCCTTACAAATACAAGGTACAGGGTTTGAATCTCACAGGGGATAACTAGCTATGCTTAAAATGGCTCACAAGGGCAGTTAGCCTAGTACTAACCTATGAACCTATGAAGAGGTAGGTACCAGGCTATCTGCCCGAAGGCATTTATAAGCCTAGCTGGAATGTGTTGGCTTTCGCCACCCCCTTAGATTAGTTCCTTGTGCCTCTGTCCAGCAGAGCCATTGAAGTGATCCCTGGGGTAAACTTTCTGTTTCCCATCCACTTGCCAAGGTTTCACTTGAAGAGGGTTAGTAAGGAGCTTTGCCTAATGCAGATTGGAATCTTATTTCAGAGCATGGGAAGTCTCTGGGACAGGAATCTATCCCTCCAGCATGTCCTATTTATTGTTGTGGTGTGGTTTAGATCCCTAGAGCGTGTGGCTCAAGGGGATATGGTTTTCTTTGGGTGGAACATGTCCATCATTTCTGGGTTGGACATGGCCTTGTATGTCAGGCAGAGATCACCTCTGAGTAGGTGGCATGCAACCGAGTACAGCTGGAGTTTCTTCAGTCGAGCTGCATAGGGCATCTGTTTGAGGCCAGTGATCCTCTTGGTGAGGTACTTCTGTGGTCTTTCCAGCTGTTGCAGATGTCTTGTAAGGTACATCCCAACTGGGGTGTTGTACTCTATGATGGGTCTGATGAGTGATGCGTAGAGGGGCACAGTGACCTCTTTTGATCTGGATGCAAACCCTTTTGTGATTAGGTGTGCCACATAGAAGGATTTTCTAAGCACTTTGGCAATATGATTATCAAAGGAAAGGTTACTATCTAAATGGGTCCCCAGATCCCTTATTACATCTTCCATATTTAGGGGGCTACCACCTATGTGGTAGTTTGTGGGTACTTTGTTTTTTTCAAAGGGGATAACTATGCACTTTTTGGCATTTAGCTTGAGGCCATGGTTTTGACACCAGGTATCTGTCTCAGTGAGACCCTTTTTGGAGGATGTCTGTGTCAGCCGAAGAGTCAATTATAGCCCCTAGTTTGCAGTCATCTGTTAACTTGGCCAGCCATAGTCCTCCTGTGCTTACCTGTACCTCTGAGAAGTATATGCCAAATAGGAGGGGTCCCAGGACTGAGCCCTAGGGAATGCCACTTGTAACTGGTTTAGAGTCATACCTAGCTCCCACAACCTTTACCATATGGGTTCTGTCCATGAGCCATTTGGCAACCCATCTCGTGACATAGGGGTTTGTCTTCAGACTGGTGAGCTTGTCTATAATACCTAAATGGGGAATGGTGTCAAAGACCTTTGCAAGGTCTAGGTAGGCTGTATGGACCACCTTTCCCTCATCTATAGCCTTGGTAACTGTCTCAAAAAAGTCCACCAGGTTTAGGAGGCATGATCTGCCCTTAACAAAGCTGAACTGGGTAGGGTCCAGTGTTTGAAGGTTCCCAATGTCTCTGTAAATGAGATCTATGATGATGCGCTCCATAGTCTTGCAGTCCAAGCTAGTCAGGCTTATAGGGCGATAGTTCCCGGGGTCTGTTGTGGCTCCATCTTTGTGGAGTAGAATACCCATTGCTGTGCACCACTCTATGGGCACATAGCCTGTGGAGAGGCTGAGTTTGCACAGTGTGTTTAGGTGAGGGGCTAGTTCATCTTTGAGCTTGTGTAGGACACAGCCTGGGACACTGTCTGGTCCCATTGATGCTGTGCTTTTGGCTTTAGAGAGGGCTGTTTTAACCTGAGTGCCTGTGATTTCTGGGCACTACATGCTTCTAGTATAGTTATGGGCCCTTTTGGGGGTGAGAGGGGATGAAGTTTGCAATGAACCTTGTCTGCCAGGATGTTGGCTAGATCGGTCAATTCAGTGTATTTTGTGCCATTCTGCACTAACTTTGAGCAGATCTGAGAATTGCCACTTAGATTCTTGACATAGCTAAAGAATGCCTTGTGGTTATCTTTGGAGTCCTTGGCAATTTTTCTTTCAAAGCTAGCCTTGGATGATTTTATGAGGGATCATAGTTTCTTGCTGATACTGATCAGGGATGTCTTCCCTTCTTGGGATTTTACTCTTTTCTGTACTAGTTTCCTCCTCCTATTGTATAGCTTGTTTATGGCAGTGGTTCACCAAACTGGTTTCCTTTTCTTTGAGGAGTAAGTCTTGGTTTTGCTTGGGATAGCATGATCCATGCATTCTTGTAGGTGCCTGTAGAGTGCATTAGTAAAGGATTTTGCAGCTTGGACAGCGTTATCCTTTAGCATGGGGGCTTTGAAACTTTCCACCTCGGTCTTAAGTAATGTGAAGTTTGCTTTTGTGAAGGTTTTCATGGTGGCTTCTTTGACTGGGGGTGGGAGCGGAATGTGGATATCCAGTTATTAGTTTATGGTCAGATCTAACCAGCGAGGGGATGACCTCTGGTGTGGAACACCAGTCGCCCATGTTGATGATGACCAGGTCCAATATGTTGTCACCTCTGGAGGGGGTATTGACCAGCTGATCCAGGGTATTTGAGTTTATCAATTCTAGGAAATGTTGGGCAAGGGAGTTGGTACTTGAGTAGTTCTCCCAGTTAATGTTTGGGTAATTGAAATCACCCAATATCAGAGTGTTTGGTAGGACCTTTATGTTTCCAAGTGTTTCCAGAAATGTGGAATGGGGGTCCTGGGACATGGTGGGTGATCTGTAGCAAGCTACAATTTGAATTGCAGTTTTGCCCATTGTTAGTTGCACGTGGATGATCTCTGAAGCATCGTGCTGTGCCACTAACCTGGAGATGTGGGTATCCTTGATGAATATGCCTTTTGTATTTTGGTCCGGGTTTTTTGCCTGAAATGTATGGTATGAGTTGTAGCCTGGTAGTGCTGGGGTGTTCTCTGGAGCCTTAAACCAGGTTTCTGTTAATGCACATGTATCGATTGTCTCCATACTGAGGAGTGCCTCGAGTGCATGCATTTTGAGGTTTAGACTTCTGGCATCGAGTAGCATTACCCTCAGTTTTTTGTTACTTGTGGTATTTACAGCAATGGGTTTGTCTTTTGAGCTTTGCCTAAAAAAGGCATTATGTGGGTGGCAAGAGCCTTGGCCATTATTTGAAAGCCTAAGGATGACAGGTGCAAGCAATCTATAGAGAAGCAGCATGGCTTGTCGAGCATGTCATCCCAGGCTGACAGACACTTGATCCCCTTTGAATGACACCAGAAGCTTAGCCAATTGTTGAAATTGATATTTTTTTCTTTATACCGTGGTATCATTCTTGGTGAGGGCAGGATGCTACTCAGGCTCAGGGTCATGCCAGCCTGGGCTACGTGATAAGAGAGCTCCTCCATGTCTCTTTTGATGTAGTCCAGGGAAGTATGGCTCAGATCATTCACACCAACATGGAAAATGACAGAGTCATATTTGTACTTGTTCTGGAGTGACCTGAGTGCTTGTGTTATGTGGCGGATCCTGGCACCCAACAGGCAGCTAACAGTGACCTTCGCTTTGTTCAGCCTAGTGAGTGGGATGTCAGTGTGCCTGACTATAGTCACCTATTACTAGTGTGTTGGGTATGTTATTTTGCCTTAAGGGCTGTGATTGTGTGGCACACTGGTTTTGTGAAGTATGTGTTTTATGGTTTGTGTTGGGGGGGTGAAGGTTGCTTGAATGTCTGCTTTGGAGGTCTCTGTTGCTTTTGCAGATTTTTATTTAGAGCCTCTGATTATGTTTTTGTGTATTTATGTGTGTTTTTTGCCGGTGCTGGTTTCATAGGTCTGTGTGAGACTGGTGGTGTGATGCAAGTAATTCCCTTCTCCTCTTGACTGCCTGGTCCAGTCTTGGGTTGAGAGAGCTTAGCCTCCAGTTTGGCTGTATAATTGCATCTTTCGCATGTATTAGTGTTTGGTGGTGGGAGGAGAGGGTTGTCTGTGTACATGAGGCAGTTGTAACATTGCCTCAAAATGCCCAGATTCACAAGTTGGACTGGAGAATACACCTGAAACTGCCATTTGGACATGCCTGGATAGGTACAGTGAACTGTTTTACTGATTGGCTGGTAAGGTCGAATAGAGAGCATTGTCCTTCTCTACAGTATAGGGGGGTCTAGTGCTAAGGTTTATTAGTGCTTGCTATGAGTTTTGTGCAAGTGCCAGGCTGAGAAGTGAATAGTTTGAGTGCTTAAGTTGAAAGTTTGTCTAGTTCCAAGGGAAAAATTGAAGAGTAGACTTTGTGTAGCTGGGAATAGTTATACCGTAGCTAACCAGCTCTACCCACTGAGCAAAAACACGCAAATGTGGGTTTTATAGCAGGGAAATGAAAGAGATAGAAATTAGCCCAAAATGGCCAATAAACTAATTTCTGGGCTGCAATCACTCCCCCAGGGACAGATAGGCTGCTCAAAGCTCTCCTCTCTCACAGGTGAACAGAGAAACATCATTCTATCCAAGTAAGGTATGGACAAACACAGAAACTTGCAACACAGCCCTGAATTCAGCACTAACCTGAAAACTGGACTATACTAGCTTAGAAAGGTGGGAAAACAAGTTTTTTTTTTTTGTTTGTTTTTTTCAGTAAGTGTCAGATGGGTATGGCAGAGGTCTGCCACCTGGGACATAGAGTGGGGAGTGGTGGGCTCCCAAGATGGGGTATGGGTTAATATATTCCCAGATAGGCTCATTCCTCTCAAGCAACATTCCTCCAGGGTCACTTGAGAAACTAGCTTGAGTCTTCAAGGAGGGAGAGATGTGATGATGTTAGGTATTACCAGCAATGCCAGGAGAAGTAGGTCAGTGGATGTGTAACATATGCCAGCATGGCTAGCTGGAGTTTTGTAAAGAATTTTCATTGTGGCTGGTCTTTTAGAGAATATTTTAAGCTTTGAGAGTACTAACATTTATTTGGTGACACTGTGAACACTCCTGCAAGCCTTACCATATTGGTCAAACACTACCATTTGTATTAATATTAATTTCACTCAGTATAATTGGGTACCCTTGTAAGCCTTAGAGTAGTTGGCTTTGGAGTATCTGGTGGCAGTAGCTACCATATAGTTTGGACAAAGGGTAGCACAGCGAGTAAATCTGTGCCAGCCTTTCCCAGGTGTGTGTGTGTGTGAAATCGCAAAGAGTGTGTGTCAGCTACTTGGAGCAGGGACACAGAGCACTGGTTTCACAGAGAGGGTGTTAGAGGACTTGGCTTGGACTCTACAGCTGTGCCCATGGGGAGTCTTACTGGGGCCCTGGAGAGAGACAGAGAAACCCAGACCCTGGACTGAGTGTGTTCCCTGAGTGCTCTTAAGGGAAATTGTGCTTGATGCAAAGCAATGTATATGGAAATAATTGTATGTATCTATCTTAGTTCCAAGTGAACGTCCCTCACTGGTGTCAGTGGTGAGGATTCAGGCTCCTTGATTAATGGCCCAGAGGAGGGATGTCACACACACTACCCAAGGTTATGTAGCAGCTTGGACACTGGAGGAGCTGAAAAGGGTAGGGTGGGTGTAAGTGGTCAAGATCAGCTTGCCCATCCTGTGGGGTGAAGGCATCCTGGCCTGCAGCAATGTTGACATTTACTGGAGAAGAGGAAGTCACAGCATGCAGTGTGTATGGACTGGAAATGTCTGCTTGGCCCAGCCAATCCACATTTGCACAGTAGCCTTCATGGATCCAGTGTAGGAACATGCACATCCACAGAAGAAGGCATTACATACACTTGTATATACTGGGCAGCCTGTATGATGTCCTCCATGATTAGCTATCACCTCACTGGGGAATGATTGGGCAGTGACCGTCAGAGGGCTAATGGAAAATAATTGTTTGTGTGTGAAAATGGTTAATCATCTATATAATGAAAGAATGTTGATCATCTACTCTTCTGTTAAGCATCTGTTTAGGTATCTGTCTCATTTGATCCATTTAAGGTTAAGTTATTTGCTGTCATTACCTCTGTTGTACTGTTGTGTTTGTCACATAGATCATTAGATCTCAATTGTCTATTCACTTGTTTCAGAACTTTTAGTTGAAGACCACACGTTAACTGATCTATATACCTTCTTCATGTACCAGGTTCCTTATCAGTAGTGTACATGAGAGGTTCGTTTCTTGAAGTAACTTGGCACAGTTGTCATTACTTATTTTTTTTTGTCAACACTTGCATTCCAGTTTCAGAGCTTACTCTTTTTATCATTCTTCCAGTGAAAGTGTGAATACACTCACCTCTGCACATGTGGCTTTAATAAACGCAATCTAGAATTTATGTTTTAGTTCAAAAATAACATTTTTGATGTAGCATTGGTGGCTTAGAGCACAGCATTTTGGCAAGCAAACAGGAAATTATTTTGCACTGATGTACACAGTTTCATAATGTCTGGAGTTCTTTTGAAACAATCCATGTTCTGCTGTACTTTAAGTAGCTGCCAAACAGTTGAATGCTTTCACTAATATTGGATTCCACTAAATGTGAAACGGTTTTATCACACTGGCACAATTTGTTATATTCTAGAAATTCAATCTGTTCTTTCATTTCAACAGTCAACCATTGATGTGTTCCCTTTCTAATGCAATGTGTTTATAGGTAAGCACTAAGCTACTTACCCTTGTGAGACATTTTAAACCTAGCCAATTTCCCTTCTAAAGGTGAAAAATCAAATCTTGTACCTATTTAAGGTAAACACCTTCACCATTATACCAACCCCAACCCTTTAAGCATATCTTAACTGATATTATAAACCATTTCTGAAAATAGCCCTCAGACTCAGCTTCAAGATTGGCTAAATGGACATGCTTTAGCTATTGTGAACTGCAAAAAAGGTCTGTTTAACCCACTAGAGTAACACAATTAACTTGCTGTTAATATGGTTCTGACAGCAAGTTCTGAAAATACACACTACACACTTTTATGCATTCTTCATTCTTGATTTTTTGGATTTTATTGAGGGTGTATTTTAGTATATTTTGTATATTCTTTAGAAAAAGAATCAACCCTTAAAAAGAGGTATACTGTTGCAATGCCACAGTATTAGCACTGCAGAAAAAATAGCAACCGATGCATGTATATGTACATAAACACTGTCATACAGAGGAAAGGCATATCTTTCAAGTGAATACTTTTTGAGCCAGAAGATGTCTGCATGAAGAAGTGATACTGTCCAGCTGACTAGTTTGAAAAAATATGAGATATATTTTTATGTAATTGTGGTGTACGATTATGATAATCACTGTCCAGTCAGCTGTGAAGCTGGAATTACCCACTCCCATCAAAATTCTTCCAACTATCAATGGAAGTTGCATGTGGGCTGGCCTCATTGCCATTTGTTGTAATTTGCTGTAGTATCATTCACACACAAATATAAAGGCTGTAACTGCCATGTAATTCATCTCAACTCATGCATCTGCTTTAAGAATAGTGTGTTCACGTGCACCAGTTCTATTCATGTGTACATTTGTGTAGATAACAACAATCCTTTTTACTGAGTGTGCATGCTTTCCTCATATGGATAACAACAACTGATCAGTAGCTTGCAGGAACATAGTAAGCTAATAATCAGTGCAGGAATTAGTCATAACCCGTGGGGTTTTCTCATGAAAGTGAAACCCAAGTAGTTAATTTTCCTGGGACTCAGTAAACTCTGTATCAGTTACAGTCAAATGTCACTATTGGCATTATACCCTTATCTTACCTTTTTAAAATAATTGTGAGATCTCCTTCTAGTACACGTCACTTTGCACTATGAATCATAGATGTCTGTGATAGGTACTACAGTATGCATGCACACTTCTCTGTTATGTACTGATGTACTACATGCGTTATGCGTTGTGGACTAAGTTTACTTAATGGTACTGACTGAGTGGAAGAAAATTTGTGAGTTAGATTCTAAAGCAGTTAACTCTGAATTTCTGAGTTGCACTGTACTCTGCAATGGTGAGTAAAGTGTAATTAGTCCTACAGTAAAGTGCCATTATTTTGCATGCTTATTATTTTCTTTTGATGTAGCTAACAGACTTTGCCCATTATGTTGTGATGACAGCAAGTTTGAATAAATTTTCTTTCTAAGCTAGATAGATTCATTTGTTGTGGTGATTGTAGCTTATCACAATTAAAGAGATATTGTTTAGCCAATTAAATAGCCCAGTTTTTGGGGCTATATTTAGAATCACTGTAGAATTCATGATATAAAGTAACTACATCAGATGATTAAATAACACATAACAATGCTCTGAATTAATTTATAATGATATTACCCATATTACTCACTCTGACCATAAAAGTATTGCTAATAGACCTGCAGATAAATTTAGTGCCAGCTTCACATCAGAAACAGTCTATAAAGTTCTACAAATTCCTAGATTCCCTTCCTCCCCCACAACTAATGAGTAACATGTCTTAACTGCACTTTGTAAGGCAAAAAATACCACCTTTTTGGGTTCTGACAATATACGTGGTTACATAATCTACTGCAGCAAACATGCCCTGTCTCTGAACTCTCCTAAAACTTTTCAGCTTAAGCAAAGTCACAGGGTCAACTAGTATAAAACACTGTATTTGCACCCAAGCAATGAAATACACAATTTATTCAACTGAAAATTTAGATTGAATGCTTTTGTTCACAAAGGAATTTATCAGAATCTGTAAAATGTTTGTATTATACACATTTAAATAACATTTAACACATACCTCTCAGCTGTACAGATTTTCACAGAATGTCCAGATTTTTGCCTCATATGTTTGGTCTGTTCCTCATAAAAATTGTGTTTTTTATACAAGTCACTGGGATGATCTAAGGATTAAAAATAACTAAATTGTGAAATTTATTTGAGTTTCTGATTTCATATTCTTCAGAAAATGCATGCTAACACAAATTCTGTTAGTCTAGCAACTTTCTAAGTTTATAAAAGCAATATTTAAAATGTGTCCCTATTTTTGGGCCTTTGTCCCCCTATTATGTCAGGCTTTGTCCAGATTTCTTGCACTAAGAACATGAGAGGTATGATTTAACAAGATGACATCACCACTTCACAACCAATCCCTCTTGTTTCAAATCACAAAAAAATAAACCAATAAAAAACTACTACATATTCAAGAAGAAACAAAGACGCTCACACTCCAGACTAAGGAGTAATGCAGGAGGATCCAGTAGTAAAAATAATATATAACCAGTCCTTGACCAGTACCATACCCGATACCAAAAAAGTAACAGCAAACCACACTGCAAAGAAGTAAAATCCATGAATTTGTTATTCAAACACATATTCAGGAAGCACTCTAAAAGGCAAAGCTACCTTGACAGCCACAAAATTAAAAAACATATAAAGTATATAGCATCTAAACAAATATATGTAGCTGATAAATAGTAACGATAGTTAATGATTAATACAAAATAATAAAAATAGCATGTGAGGAGCTCATATACAATCATTTAAAAAGATGTGTATTAAAATGTATTCTAAACTGTAGTCAAATTGTATTTGTTTTCAAGGTTAAAATACTATTTATAGACCTCTTGTCATTAAGTGCCAGTGGGAGGTGACATTCAATTTGAGTTGCCAGAATAATTCTTTGGATTCTAATCTGGCTTCCCACAAACCATCTCTCTTCATATTTTGCACTTTTTGCAAAATAAAAAATAAAAATTTCTGAAAATTGGGCCATAAAATAGAGAGTTTGTAAAGGGCATTTTTATATTTTTTCCTAATAGACAGGTTATGTTCATAAATTCTTGATTTAATCTATCTCTGTTTTTCCTATGTAAAATGCTGAACATGTAAAGCATGTAGTTAGGTATACAACTCTACATATATTGCGATTAAATTTACCATTGTTGGATAACAGTTTTGGATATGAATCAGTCATAATATTTGGACCATTATATATAAATCTACTTTGACTGCATGCTTCACATTTTATCATACCACAGGTTTCATTTTCAGTTCTACACTTTTCTACAATTTCTTTAATGCTTTTACCTCTTTTATAAACTATAACTGGATACTCACCTAACTTGTCTTTCAAATGAAATAAGTTGACTACACATTTCCCATTTTTATTAATAATCTTTTATTTGTCCAGTAGCAGATACAAATGACAACACCATGGCATTTTGACAGCCACTCCTTTGACTATCACTGGATCATGGAGTTACAATTCTGCCATCCAAAATGGGTTTATATCTTGTCCATCTAAAAGATTTGACTTCAACCACAGCCCTCTAATCAAATCATTGAGGTAATCTTGTGCTACAAACAAATCACTAAGGAATTCTGCTTCTGCATCAAAAGTCATGTCATCTGATACTACCCTAGACAACCGAACAAACTGCCCCTTAACCAAGTTCCTCTTTTTCCTGAAGGGATGACAACTATTATAGTGTAAAAACTATTAGTAAAGATTCCTTTTCTATAAATATTAGATTTATATCTACTTCTATTTCCATTCTTTTTAATAGTCAAATCCAAAAAGTTATTCTGTCAAAATTGTAGTTAGTGGAAAATTTCAAAAAACGGACTTTGTTGTTTATGTAATTTATAAATTATTTTTATTCAATGAACATCTTTATTAAATTATCACATATGACACGGGCAATCTTACATTTATATAAATGGAAAACAAACAAAATGGCACCACTTTGTTGCAAACATTATACATCACAAACACTATTGAAACAACTGTAGTAGCAAACATTATACATCACTTATAATCTATCCAGTCATTGCCAGTTAAGCATTATATGGCTCTTTCAAATCCTGCCTCTTAAACCTAGTTCCTTCTCTGCATATATTGTTCTCACAATTCCTAGCTCTTCCTATGTAGTTTGCTCCTTCCCTTTTCTAAAGATCCTAGTTCCAGTTGTTTTATTCACTGCTTCTAGAAAAGTTGGTCTAGACTTTTTATTTCCATTTTCTAGTAATTGCTTTTTTGGCAGATACCATAATTAGACTCAGCAAAGCTTTACTATGTCTAGGCAATTCTGATTCTGTATCATAGCTCAAAAAATAATCTCCCAGTCAATCCAATCTGTTCACCTAGCATTTCAGACAGAGCAGTCTGCAGGGAATTCCTAATGTCTGCCAGCTCATTACACTCCCAAAATATATGTTCCCAGCCACTTCTTTCTTGCCTGTCACACCTCCAACATTTGCTATCCACCTGAGGAAAACTTCTTTGGAGTCTACATAGGGTATAAACATACCTATGTAAACACTTCCAGGCAAAGATCCTAAATTTTCTAGATTTTGTTGTATATTGTGGGAGAGACACATATATCCCACACTGTCTTTTTGTGAATTGCTTATTCAGTCTCTTTTCCCAATCCTTTTTAAGCTTCTTTCATTGATTGGTATAATTACCATGCAATATTTTATATGCTTTACTAATTATTCCTTTTTTAATGGCAGCTTCTGTTCCAGACTCTATTAAGAACTCTACCAGTGCTGGTCTTTCATTTAGAACCCCTACCCCCATTTCTTTCTCTTTGCCTATACACTGATATCAATCCTTGATAGGGAAGACAGTCTTTAACCTGCAGTCAAAATAAATTCTTGGCCTCTTCCCATTCTGTTACCTTTCCCTTTCTAGTTATTTGCTCTCAATATCTTGGTTCCTTTGCCAGTTTTCTCCAATAAATTCCAGCCCCCCTCTCGCCTATTATCTGTATTCCTAACCACAGTCATCCCTATTGGCAAAATCTCTTTTCTCCATTCTCTTGCTGGTTTAGTTCTTAGAATACTCCCTGCTATTTTATGAATATAATACTCAGTATGGTCTTTGTTGTTCTCCTTAAGAGTCTGCATCCAAAATCCCAATCTCTCCTTATTTCTTGAGCTTCCTCCCTGTATCATCATCATCCCTTTCCACTATGAATTATAGTGTTCTGCTTGTGCTATGTATAAGAGCCTTAACTGTGTTGCTCTAAAATACCCCTTCAAATTGGGTAATTATAATCTGCCTTGTTCTATTGGAAGAATCAACTTGTCCCACTTGACCCCTTGCTGTCTTCCCTTCCCAAATAAAATCTTCCAATTCTTTTTTAATTGCTATCCACAGCTTCTCCTCTGATTGATACAAATATTCCTAACCTGTGTATAAGACTAAAGGGACTAAAACATTTTAATTGTTTGTATCTTAGTATCCATATAACAAAGCTTCTAGTTTCTCAGTTTTTATAGTATCTTCTGTTTTAGTATCTTCAAACATATCCTTAGCTGCCACAACAGAGTCATTTCTAATCCATACTCCTAAATACTTAATTTTATCATGTCCCCATAAATATGGATATTGTTGGACCAATTCATGTGTGGGTACATAATATACCACTATTGCCTTTGTTTTAGCTTCATTAATTTTATATCCAGAGAAAAAGTGAAACTGTCTTTAAATGTTCCACAACACTGTAATGTCCCTTTCTGGTTTTCTCGTGTGTAAAATAATATCATCTGCAAACAGAGCCAGCTTTTCCTGACTACCATACTAATTATATCCTTGAATTTCTGAGTCCCTTATTTTCTTTGCCAATGGTTCTAAATATAATGCAAACAGCAAAGGTGAAAGTGGACAGGCCTGCCTGGTTCCTCTACTCAAACAGAAGTTATTAGAGAGGACCCCACACACTTTAATTTTTGCCTCTGATCCCTCATATATCCTTCTAATCAACCTTATAATTGTATCAGAAAGAAAATGCTTCCATTGCCCTGCTCATGAAGTCCCGGTCTACTCTGTCAAATGCTTTCTCTGCATCAAGACCCACCAATAAAAGTGGTATTTTCTTATATTCTGCTTCCCTCTGGATCATTACTGTTCTGTTAATATTCTCAAATGTTTGCCTTCCTTCCAAAAAACACACTGATCCATATCTATCAATTTTGTTATCATTTCTGCCATTCCTTTAGCCATTATAGACATAAATACTTTATAATCCCTATTTAGTATTGAAATGGGCCTGTATGAAGCTGGATATGAAGGTTCTTTACCCTCTTTTTAGTTATTACTATTACCACCACCTTCTTCCAGGATGCTGGTCCTTCTCTTCTTAAAATACTGTTAAACAAAACCTTCCAGATCATTATCAGTTCTTCCCCTCCTAGCTTCCAAATTTCCAAGTAATACCATCTATTCCTGGGGACTTTCCTTTAGATTGATTATACATAGCCATTTTTATCTCATCTCTTCCTATCCTGTTAGTAATTGAACCTCATCTACCTCTAACCTTGGTATATTTAATTCTTTCATAAACATTTCCATTTGTACCTTTTTTATTTCCATATTTCTCTGCTTTATACAAACTTTCATAAAATTTCCAAAATATTTCTAACACTTCTACAGGATCACTTGTTATCTTCCTTGTTATAGGCTCTCTAAGCTTGGTGATAGCCCTTTCCACTTTCTGTTGCCTGAGACGTTGTGCTAAAAGTTTTTGTGCCCTAGAATTATTATCAAAAAACAGTTGCTTAACAGCAATCTTTCTAAACTTGTGCATATTATTGAGGTAATCCCTTATTTTCTGTTTAGCATTCTGAATTTACTCCTTTTCTTGTTCTGAGAGATTCCACCTATTTTGCAATACTTTAACATTTGTCAGTTCTAATAAATAATTCTTACTTCTTAGCCATATCTTCTTTTCCTTTATTTCCACCCTAGTTTAACTCCACTTTAATTTTATCCCACTCCCTATCTATATTTTCAGAAGAAAAATCTATCTTCTGTAGTAGCTCCTGAATTAATTCTAAAACCCATTCCTTAAATTCCTCTTTTCATCTGATAGGTGGAAAGGCATTACTGTCTCATTTTTATTTCATTACCATTTTTTTTTAGTTATTATTGGTGCATGATCTGAAATAGTTGCTGGGTGTGTTTCAATACCTTCAATTAAATGCACATGTTCCTGTGAGATATAAAATCTATCTAGCCTAGCCCAGTTTTGTATCTCAGTGAATAATATGTAAATTCACTCTGAACTCCTAGTACTGAATTCTCATCTTCCATTTCAAACATTTTCATAAATGTCTTCAAAAATCTACCCTTCTTTTTTATATTTTCCCTTCTAGGCCCCCAGACACATCTTAACTGTTGCAAACCAAATTCCAATCTTCACCTATAAGTAATATTCCTTGCTGAAAGCTGATTATTTCTCACAGAATGTTCTTAAGGTCCATTATGTCAGATTTAGGTGTAATGTAAATGCAGACCAGTGTAATGCTCCTCTCTAGCCATAACCCCTTAGTGATATGTATCTTCCATTATATATTTTTTCCTCACTTCTATCACTATTGGAGCTCCTCTTGCAATTAATATAACTATTCCTCTTTTCCTATGCCCCAGATATTCCTCTGAATAACCATCCTGAAAACCTTTTTTTATCAAATTCACATCTTAAGTTCATTCCAGGTGTGTCTCCTGTAGCATAGCTATTTGTACTCTACATTTTTAATATAGTTCATTACGCTTTCATTTTTATATTTATCTGTAAGACCATTCAGAATGAAATACATTACAGAAAACATCATTTTCTTATATAGTTATTATTACCATCTTTTATGTATAACTGCTTTTTTGTTAAATGTCTAGTTCCAATGTTTGTGTTACATGCATATACTGTTTGGCAAGTTGGTCTTTTATACAGTTGTTTATTGTAATATCCATTTGCGCCTATGTCACATCTTATATAACTTTTTGTTTTTTTGAAAGCCCTCAAACAGAACAAACAAATCCTTGTAAAACCTATTAACTTAATAATAACACACAAAACTACATCTTCAAATATTGACGTTTTTGCTTCCTAATAAGAACAAAAGTTCTAAGATGATAGCCACACAGACAGGCTAAAGTTAACCAAAAAGAAAGGTTAGTCATGCTAAGACGCATGGTATAGCCTGTGCTATTTGTAAGTGCTATTTGATTTTGTCTGTCCTTATAGCTCTCTCAGCTGAGAAAACAATTAAATGCTTTCAGTAAACACATTCTCCAAGCCATTTCTCTTTACCAAATTGTCTTCTAGTGACATGCAAATCAGACCCAAAACTACTAAGGATACCTTGTTTACCAGAAAAAAAAGCCTTACAATATTCAATATTCTTTTTTCATTTACATGCTTTGTAATAAACTTGTTACTGGATAACAACTAGTGTCATAACCCAGTCATTTCCCTATGCAAGCATAGGAAAAAGCAAATAGATTTTTTCTTTTGTCATGCTCTCTTAACCAGACCCTTCCTCTCTCCCCTTCTCTTCCCTTTTTTCATTGCAGTGTCTGATTTTCTTAAAACTGAACAAAGAAAAAGAGAGAAGAAGGGAGAAAAGAAAAACAAAACCACATGTTTATATTAGTATCCCCATTTCATTTAAAAAAAAACTGAGAACATTTTACTTCACATCTAGTTGTTTTTGTATTATCTTTAAAACTCTCACAGCTGGGGAAACCCCTGATTGTTTTCAGAGAACATTATGTCCTAGCCAATTTCTCTTCTTTTTTTTCTTTTCTCTCAGCCAGTCCTCTTCCACCAGACTGTCTCCAGTTTCTCTGTATCAGATTGTCTCCATGGAGACATGAAGTCCAGATGTAGAACTGCTATTTAGTATACATGCATTGCTAGAAAAAAAGCCTCATAATATTCAATATTCTTTTTCATGTACTTGCTCTCTCTTAAAATCTAATCAATCTAAGGTCCTTAAGACAGACATTTCCCCATGCAAGTATGAAAAAAGCACATCAATTTTAACTTTGTCATGAATTTTTAACCAGGTTCCTCCTCCTTTTTTATCATTGCTTTGTCTATATTTCTCAAAACTGTACAAGAAGAAAGAGAAAGGAGGGGAGAAAAAGAAAAATACCACCTGATTACATCCCAATTACACTAAAAATAACATGCAAAGAAAACCATGCATCACAAATATAGTACCATTAAGAAAAGAAAGTGTTTTCTTTAATTACAGTTAGCTTTCTACCCTCTCTTCCCCTCCCCAAAACATTTTTCTAAACATTAATGACCTGAAGTAAGGCATATACTTTACAGTCCCCCGCAAATCCAAAAAATTTGGAAAAAGTCCAATATTTCCAGAATTTCACAAATACACATTAAGTTATTGGTTTTATTACTGCTCTTCTCCATCACTGAAATCCTGTCTCTGCTTCATTTCCACCGTATTCTCGATTCTTATAAATAACTCTCATGCTCCCATAATTCTGTCCAACATTTTCCACTGAAATACTGGAAAAGGTTTTACAGGTACAATCTCTCTGTGGTCTTTATTACCAGAGAAACAAGAAGCAGAATTTCCTTCTGGTTTTTTTTTGGACAAACTTTATTTCCTCCTTAGCATGCACTTCATCAAAAAATGATTTTGTCCTTTAAAAATTAATTGCAGACATGCAGATGTCTGTGCTGAATGCTGTGTGCCTTGTAGAAAACCAAAGTGTGGTCAGGACACACAAACTTTGCAGACTATTTACCTTTAAACTTTGTGCAGTAGTATTAAATAACTTGTCTATATAACAGATGACACATACAATACTGCACAGTTTGCAGAGTTTACTGTCTCAGATTTGCTTTTCATACATTACAGATTATAATCTCCAGTGCTCAGATCTAACAAGAAATCAGATCTAACATCATACACTTTTAGTTTCCTTTTTATATGTTCTTCTGTACCATAAGTATCTTGTTCATGATAATAGTATGTTGTTGTTTAATACGTTTGGAATTTGCAGTCTGTTACTTTGCTATTTTCTGGTGTCATACAGTCTGTTGTTAAGCTACATTGTATTCTGTTTCAAGGTGAATTACATGACAGTTCAGTAAGTCATCTTTGCCTTCAACCCAGTAGGGAGTTTTCCTTCCTTGCACCTGCATCTCAGGAATTTCTTATCTGTAATTTTCCTTGAAGCTTGTACCAGACACTGTTCCTTAAAAAGAGTTATTTTTATCATCATTTTCCTTCAAGCTGTACCAGACCCTGAACATTTATGTTACATTACAGATGCATGCCGTTTTATTTTATTCTTAGTGAATAACAGTTTAACCTTTTTTTAGCAAACAGAAATGTATGCATCTAACTGACTACATTATCCTACATATATTCTAGCAGACAGAAGTGTATGCATCTAAGTAGCAAACAGGTGTACATGCACTATTATTTTCACTACATACATATATATATTCTATTAAACAGAATACATATATATCTAACAGTTTTCTCTTTTTGTTTTAAAATACAAAACAGTTTAAATTGGTATATATTCTTTGGTATTATGATTTATGTGAAACACATTAGGAAACAAAATCTTTAGTTTTCTTTTGATATAGCAAGTTAAGACACAATTTTATATTGTTAGCACAATGATAACAAGTATTACTACTCAAATTTGATGAATTATCTAATTTAATAACTTTTGTCTTTTGAAGACCATTTTGTAAAAAGGTTTTGCCTGTAATGAGCTGTATTTTGCAATTGCTGAATATGACTCTATACAATGATGCTCTATACAGTGATTTATTGACAATGCTTGTGGATATTACTGCAAAGGCATTGTAGCCTTGTTTTTTGAATAAACACGTATCCCAGAAATGTTAAGCTTTGACTTGCTACTATACATACAAATGAAGTGAGGAACAATTTCTGTGAATAGTTTAAAACTTGATGGCAAAATTGTCAATTTACACAGATTTACAGAGTGCTATAGAAAATATGGTTTATACACTGAAGAATGCTGTTTACATATTAAACCATTTACTGTACAGCATATGCTTGCTTGTACAGAATGTTTTTGCATTTGTACATGCATGGGCTGTAATGTACATTCAGTCCAGTTTACAAACTTAGTATTAAACTGAAGCCTGCTAATTAAACATTTCTGACACATTAAAATGTATTTCTGGTATTTTTGTCTTGCTACTGTATATGTTGATGGTACCCTAATTGCTTAACAATAAAAATGCATGGTTGTCTTTTAATAATTACTGAATTATTAACACAGACCAATATGTTTTTCTTGTACCTTTATTTTAGTCCCTTCTGCAGTACTGTTTACACAGTCAGTATAGAATTGAAAAGTGCCCTTCCCACTGTAGTATGCAGCATTTTATTGTAATATTATCAATTTATTTGCTTTATGCTGTGAGAATTGAAAAGACATCCACTACTACTAGTTGGTATCTCTACCCTCCCTTTGTTGTTGGCAAGGGACCTACATAATTTATTTGAACTGCATACCATGGCCCATTTATTGGCTGTACTTGGTGTAATTGAGTTTTTTTTTTTACTTTTAGTATTTACCTGCAAACAGATTATTAATGACATGCATGCACAATTGTGATGTTTTATTCCAGTTACCAAATAGGGTTTCTGCAGACTCTTGCTTTTTGCTTAGTGCTGCACATGAATACTTAAAATTATGTTTTAGTAACAATAATGTTTTAGAAAAACATAAACCAACCTGGCCTGGCAACCAGTCTTGTTTTTGACCTTGTAAATTTTAGTACCAGTAACATTTTATCTCCCCAACATTTCTTGTAACTACCCATTTTAGCTGGGAAGATCCGAGCTTAAATAAAACAAAATGTCTTACTTTTTCTTTCTTTCTGGGCATTCCAGACTCTGTAGACCATAGTACATCCCTTAATCCCTTTAGCACATTCTTTACCTTTAGCCATCTGTTAATGCACTTGCAACTTGATATTAGAATGTAGTTGTAAAACACTTAGAATTATAATAAGTAATTATAATTTGCATAATGATGCATAAGTTTTAAACTTGGGTTTTATTTGTAGTATTATTTACCCTATTATATTAGTAGCATAGTTTTTTGAGTACTGTTTTTTGTTTGCTGCAGTCTTTGCTATTTTTGATGCTATTATACAATTAAAAATATTGTAAGAAACAAAATAGATATTGGTTTAACTAACACATGCTTTGAACAGATATATTTACATTATTTACATTTGCTTTTGTCTGCCTTTTGCTCTTGTGCATTTTAAACAGATGCACTTTAGGTGAAAAGAAAATACATGCATATCAGCCTTGTGACCTCATGTCTTTACTGCTTTTAACTATTCTCATTTGATTTTTATGCACTAGAACTGTTCTGTTATTTGAAATGGTGATTTGAAATTGCCTAACAGCTTAGCTAGGACAGGCTTTACCTGTGTATACTATGAGAGCAGCGTCATATGTTTTACATTACTGTTTAAGTGTCTTGGTTTAACTGAATGAAAGTTACATTAAATTCTGTTGTGTATGCTAACCATTTTCTAAATGTAGAGTAGAATGTTGTAAATTAGTTTTTATTAGTGTAGCTAATTACTGGGTAAGATCTGGAATCTCTCTTTTTGTCAGTGTATCCAATTGGTTTTGCTTTAACTCTTTACTAACCAGATTAGTTTTTTTGTCTTGTGGTTCTGCGTCAAACGTAATGCATTTACATAATTCCTGATTGTCAACTTGCCCTAATAAGGTTTTACATTTGCTAATATGCTGCTTATATAACTTCTGTAGTCTATCTAAAATTGACACATTAAAAATAATAATGTGTTTACTATCCTTTTTACTAGCCTGTTTACTGGCATCCATACTGTCATGTAACACAAAAAAATTCTTACCAAAGTCCACCAAAAGACAGCTGGCCAATTCTGATTACAGTAGATGATTAGAAAACTTTTGTAGTTACTGGAAAAGCTGATGAAAATAAGCTGGCAAATGCAGATTCAAACCTGAGATTTCACCAACCTGCTTACTTTCTTCATGGCAGCCCTACTCTGGATTCAGACGTCTGAGGAAGTGTACTGCTACAAACTGTGGAAACTGAAATGCCCCTATTCCAGACTCAATCAGGTACTTAAATGTTTGTTACTGCGCTTTTACTGAAGTGACCTTATACAAGGCACAGGCACCACTCCCCCTGTGTTTGGATACAGGCAAGGCTCGCCATTGAAAAATTAATTGCAAATGTGCAGATGTCTGTGCTGAATGCTGCATGCCTTGTAGAAAACCAAAGTGTGATCAGTACACATAATCTTTGCAGACTATTAACCTTTTAAACTTTGTGCAGTACAGTGAAAATAACTTGTCTATATAACATACAACATGTACAATACTGTACAGTTTGCAGAGTTTACTGTATCAGATTTGCTTTCATACAATATAGATGATAATCTCCAGTGCTCAGATCTAACAAGAAATCAGATCTAACATCATACATTTTTAGTGTCCTTTTCATATGTTCTTCTGTGCCATCTGGATCTTGTTCATGAGAACAGTATGTTGTTGTTTAAAATACCTTTGGAATTTGCAGTGTTACTTTGGTATTTTCTGATGTCATACAGTCTGTTGTTAAGTTACTTTGTTTTCTGTTTCAATGTGAATTACATGACAGTTCAGTAAGTCATCCTTGCCTCCAACCCAGTAGGGAATTTTCCTTCCTTGCACCTGCAGCTCAGGAATTTTGTACCTGTAATTTTCCTTGAAGCTTGTACCAGACACTGTTCTTTTAAAAGAGTTATTTTTATCAGTATTTTCCTTCAAGGTGTACCAGACCCTGAACATTCATAAGCTCATAGGTTCACAGGTGTGTACTAGGCTAATGGCCCTGGAGCCTTTACAAGCCTAGCCCATAGGATTACCCTGGCATCGTGCTACATTACAGATGAATGCCATTTTATTTGATTATTAGCAAATAACAGTTTAAACCTTTTTTTTAGCAAACAGAAATGTATGCATCTAACTGACTATATTATCCCACATATATTTTAGCAGACAGAAGTGTATGCATCTAACTAGCACACAGGTGTACATGCGCTATTATTTTCACTATATATATATTCTATTAAACAGAAGTATACATGTCTAAATATATATCTAATTGTCCCTCCAGGGAAGAATATCTTAAAGACAGCTGGATACAGCAGTTTGAATCTCACACCTGGGTCTCAACATTCTCTGAATAGTGGAATTAATTTGCTTCTATTTTGCCTGGTGTATAATGAGTAGTCATTCCCCACAAAAACTCTGGTGTCTCCAGATTTTAGTGTTTTGTCCTCTTACCACAGTTTTGTCAGAATCAGCTCTTTCTGCTGGTAGGATTGCATCCTTACTATTAAAGGCCTAGGTTGTTTTCGTATAGCTAGGTTTGGAGCATACACACAATGTGCCCTTTCAATTAACAACTCCTGCTATGGAATACCAGTCTAGTTGCTTATTTGTGTTTTCATAAAATTAATGCAGTTTGTTCCTTCTGGCTTCTCTGGTATAGCTGAAAATCTCAGGTTTTCCCTAAGTGCTCTGTCCTTTAAGTCTATTATTTTTTGAAACATCTCTTCCTGAGCAGTCTCATATTCAGCCAGCCTTTTCTTCATTTTGACCTCTGAATTTTGCAGCTTTATCATCTTATCTGAGTATCTGTTTAAAGCTTCTTCCATTTTTGTCCAGCCTTTTGTTGTTTGTGTTGGTATACTCCATGAGTGTTTTGTATATTTTAACCAGATCTGTATTCAGTTGTCTTATATCTTCCTCTAGGTTATTGGAAGTCATGCCTGACGATTGCATTGCTTTTTGCTGAATAGCTGCAGAACTTTCCCCAGTCAGTGTTTCTTCCTCACATTTTGTAGCTGATTTTTTCTAGGTCTTCTGTATTGTTTTTATTCTTGGCATCCAGACAGTTCACTTACTAGCCAGTTACTGAAACTTACCCATAAACACAAGTGTTCTGGCCTTCTTTGCTGAGTTTCTGATTTCACACTGAGAGAGCTAAAAACAAGCTGTTAGTGTGCAGCATTCTTGGAAGTCGTGATTTATAAATTAATTTAACAGATCAATATTTCCACTCCAAAAAATTAAGATATCATGTAAATGTCTCAAATATAAATGAATGTGCTGCCAGTAATTGCTATTGATAAAAAAAGATGTTTCCTAAATCCATAAAATAATGTTGGATAAATCTGGGCTGAAGAGACCCCCATGGCTGCACTTTTTGTCTGTTTATAATAGTCACCATCAAAGAAAACAAAATTGTTAGCCAAAACAATATCCATCATCTCACAAAGCAGGTTTATTTTATCCTGTCATTTATTAATACCAATAATCAAAGCCTTTTCAGGGTATGTTCCTGAGATATGGAAAATAGCTTCTGTTATGCCACTCAGTGAGGGAGCTGTACCTCAAATCTCAATAACTGTATACCCATAAGCCTATCAAGCCTAATTTGCAGAGCCATGGAATGAATTATATCTGATTTCATTGTTCTGATATAAAAAAAAAAATCTTTTTGTGCTAGAGCCTTGACAATATGTTTTTTCAGAGAAAATTCATATTTACTTAATTTAGCGAAAACTTTGAGAAAGCCACTGAAGTTATAGATAGTGGCTATTTTCATACATTTTGACACTATCCCTCATGCTGCAATTGTAAATAAACTTAAAGGCCTAGATATAATATGAACGGCAAGTTGGCTTACAGATAGAACCCATATTGTTATAGTAGCAGGCACTCGCTCAGAAAGTAAAAATGTGGCATTACTCAGGGCTCAGTATTGGTACTCCCAGCCAAGAACTAAGCATTCTGATGACTACAAACTAAATATTGTCATTCACTCAGCATCTGATACATTTTACTACAACAGCAGCTAAATCATATTAATTAGTGGTATATCAGAAATGAGTTTAAATTAACTGCAAAGAACTGTTAACATTGACACCTTTTGTAAACTGTTCTTGACAAACAGGCTACAGTGCAGACCGTACTCTACTTCAGATTGATATTGTCATTAGAGATCTAGGCACCTTTGTAGGCAGCTCCCGATAATTTAACACCACATAGCAACAGTAGTCAGGAAATCCATCTAACTCAGTTAAAAATCACAGGAATCTCAGACAGAGCACTGAAAACTGGAATAGAAGCTAATCAATGTCACAGATGTAAACAAAGCACTGAAGATTAGTTATGAGGCCTAGTTATGAACTAGTACCCCTAATGAACTATAGTTAGTGCAGAGGATAAAGACTCTGTGCTATTAACAAGGTGTTCCCTGCACCCAAGGTACAGGGTTTGATTTGTTCTACATCCGTTTACCTGCTGTGTATCTCTGAGTAAATCACTTCACCAGAGTGTGCTTTGGGTTCTCCACTCAAAAGAGATACTTGTGTCAACTGGGTTTACCTAGTTAGCAACTGTATAAAATAATTTAAAAATATATGTATTCATTTACTGTATTAATTGTATGTTCTACTGGAGCTTTTCTCTTCAAGTGCAAGTTGAAAAGAGACTCTTTGGAGCTCCGTGTTTTTGTCCCAAACAACAAATGAAATAAATAAATAATCAGAGAAAGAATAAATAAATAACTAGAAAAAGAATAAATAAATGAATAATGGTATATACACATAATGGTTCATGCTGCCATGCTAGTTTGTTCTGACTGTGCTTGCTTGTATGTCCATACACATAATTTTTAAGGTACTGTTTTGACCACTGTCAGTATTTTTTCCTGGGTAAGCTTACATTCTGAATAAGTAGTCCGAATACCTCTAACACTGGATTATTTCCAGTTCCTAACTTTAGGATGTTGCTGGTATGTTTTCAGTGGATGTTTACTAGTACAGATTTCACTGTATGGTCAGAACCTGTTTTCAACTTTATCAGGAGCTCACTACAGCTGGTTCTTATCTCAGTAATTTGATTTTGCTGGAGCTTTTTTTTCAGGCTTGACATTATCTATTACAGTCTTTCTTTTATTGTTTTTTTA
The DNA here is from genome assembly GCF_019279795.1 of Protopterus annectens. NCBI lineage: Eukaryota > Metazoa > Chordata > Ceratodontiformes > Protopteridae > Protopterus > Protopterus annectens. The sequence goes on from NC_056732.1 coordinate 1,567,767,963, forward strand.
TGTGATTGATTCTGACATCATTAATTTTAGATATCTGAATTTAAAGGCCAAAACATAATAATATTGACTTATTGATTAAAGAGGCCATCTTCACTAGGTGCCCCTATTTCATAGATAGGCTTCAAAACTAATTTTATGTGCTTTTTTATATCTGTCACATAGGTTAATTATATTCCAATTTTCACTGCTTGTGTGAATTTTACTAATCTATTTTATATTATATATTTCACACTTACTCTTGTCTACCACTGTATTATCTCATATTTTGTATCATTACGACTATTGAAAGAGTTAAACACATCCATAGGTATGACATGAGTCTCTTAATGGTGCTCATCATTTTTGTTTTTTTCATATTCCTGATCAGGTTTTCACCTTTGTAGAAATAACAAATGCTGTAAATGTATGGGAGCTGGTGTCAGAGGTGACCTGGAACGGCCCCCGGAGCTGAGGACTAGTCACCTATACTTGTTTCTTTCTGGTACCCTGGGGTAAAGCCTCAAATTGATTACCATCAGTTTTTACTTTTGGGGTCACCCAGGGTACCAGCTGAGTTTTTGTTTCTCCTCTCCATTTCCTCCACAGGATTCACTTATGGCTCCTTTTCCTGTTCCTCATTGGTTCAATGGCTTGTTTGTAGTGTCCCCTAAGGATGAAAGCCAAGGATCCACAAACAAGGTGAAAATATGGCCCATAATCAGCCCATTCATTCCCTGAAGAGGTGAGAGACAGGCAGAAGGGAGAAGGTTAGGCTGTCTATTTTTTTACAGCCTTAACTCCTCCTCCTTAGGCAACTTGTTGACTTGCTATGAGGGAGGCATAAATTTTACCACATATGCCTTCCCTTAACCATGAGGAGAACCACCTCTACCCTACAGCATGAACCTACATGGCTGCTTTTGAAAGTGATTAGCTACCTCTGGTAGACATCACTTATTTAGCAATATAGACTGCTTCTTTCCCTTCAGGATTGGTGAGCAGGTGTCAGCCTCTCACTCCCATCCTCTTAGGCCTAAACCCTCTAGCCGCATCTATGTCACTAATTGAACTCAGTTCTTTTATATTGTAGCCAGGGCTTGATTCCTCTATGATGGAGGGCTGAACAGCATTTGCTGACTTTTGCAAATATGTTTATAAAAACTCTTCTTCGGTGTTCCTGCACAGGGTATCGTAACCTAAGGCATGATCTACCATCATCAGGGTTGGAATTATCTCTGACTTTTGTTGGAGCAATTTTCGCTCCTGTGCCTCATCCTATGGCCTTTGCACACAGTTTTAGATGTCTGTGTTGGGTCTGCCAGCTTCGGTGTACCACCAGACTAAATCCAATTTTAGCTGGGGCTAGTTATAGAAGCTAATGGTGTCCTAGGGTTCTTGGCCACCACCATCAGCCCGGGGGGTTATTTTAGGCCCACCTATTTACTCCTTCTTCCCAGTGTGATTTTTGTGGTTGTGTCCAAGGGGCATGCATGCAGTGGGAGTGTGCAGTATATCATTTTGCCTCACAGCAGCTCATCCAGGCTCACCAACCTTTCCCCTTTTTGGACAGCTCTCCCCAGTGTGACATCTCCAGTCTCCACCAGAGATCACTGCAAGGAACACCCAAGTAACCCCCCACTACTCCATCAAGACACCTGAGCCACTAATGTAACCCAGGTCGTCTGGGTCATAGTTAGGGATTTATCCCTCTGTGCCACTGGAGCAGTTGAATTATCTCTGACTTGATGCATAAAGCTGGCCTCATGTTTAAAACAGAGTATTTAGTGGTCAGCTGTTTTTGGACCCTGTTTTCTCTGTTGTGTGGCTCCAATTAGGAAGGGGTGCTTCTTCTTGCCATTACTTAGGGCAGGTATCTGGGAGGAGCAACAGCTCCTTTGGGTATATCATGGATGCAGTTTTGTTCACCTGTAGTGTCAAAACATTCTCACAAGGCTTCGGGGCTTTCCTCATTGAATCAGTATTGATTCACCCAAACCGGTTAGTTTTGGGTGACTTCATCGTATGCGCCAATATGGAGTTTATGACTCATACAAGAGGGCTGGCTTAGGTTTGATTTGCTGAGAAAAATGTTGTTGAGTACAACTCATGAAAATCTCTCTTTTTTTTTCTTTGGTGTGAGGCTGTGCCACCGACCTGAGATGGGGGGGCTTCACCTCTCATTCTGCTTCTTTAAATATACTAAGTACAGGAGTTTTGTGAGGTTTCAGCCAGTAACTAGTAGTTTATTGGTCGTTTTGGGCCAGTTTCTAGCTTTTTCCAGCCCCCTGGTATAAAACGCACTAAACGCGCGTTAGCGCAGAGCTGCCACTGTTGCACACTAGGGCAGTGCCGGTTAAGCAGGTTTAAACTATTTGGGCTACCTAAAGTCCACTCTTCAAATTTTCCCTTAAAACTACCTTCCTCGAACTATACTACTGATCAAATCAGCGTATCCTATAACTAAAAAGATCAACTCTACTTGACTCCAAGTAGACTATTCTCTATCTATTAAACCTAGCACTTGCTCCTACAGTACTTATTACCTTGATACGGCACTCTTGTCATAGATAGTACCCCAAAAAGGCAACCCCCCATTTCTCGGTCACCCACGCCCCGGAATCTTTTTTAAAGTTTTTTGTCTACCCTTCTAGCATGTCGAGGGATCAGTTGCTAGTGTCCTCTCCTGCTCAGCTGGTGAACCTGGGAATATTGAGGCAATGTTTCAATTGCCTCATGTACACAGACAACCCTTTCCTCCTCCCACAAAACACAAATACATGCGAGAGATGCAACTATACGGCCAAACTGGAGGCTGAGCTCTCTCAACATAGGACTGGCAAGACCAGTCAGGAGGAGAAGGTTACCACACACACTATAGACCCAGTCTCACATAGTACCATTACAACCTCAAATCATACACATAAACACACAAAGACATACTGGAGGCTCTGATCAAAAATCTACCAAAACAGCAGAGGCCACCAAAGCAGACACCCAAACAACCACCACCTCAGAACACAACACCCGCAACACATAGACCTCACAGTCAGAGTGTCAAACAGTCACAGCCCTTAAGGCCAAACACAATGCCAGACACACTAGTCATTGGTGACTCCATAGTCAGACACACTGATGTCCCACTCACCAGACTGAGTAAGGAGAAGGTCACAGTAAGCTGCCTGTCGGGCGCTAGAATCCGCCACATAACGCAAGCACTCAGGTCTCTCAACAGCAGGTACAAATATGACTCAGTCATTGTCCACGCTGGTGTAAACGACCTGAGACGCACTCTCCTTGGACTACATGAAAAGAGACATTGAGGAGCTCTCTGATTATGTAGCCCAGGCAGGTATGACCCTGACCTTGAGCAGTATCCTACCTTCACCAAGAATGATGCCACAATACAGAGATAAGATGATCAGCTTTAACAATTGGCTTAAACACTGGTGTCATTCAAAGGGGATCCAGTATCTGTCTGCCTGGGATGACATGCTGGACAAGCCACGCTGCTTCGCAAGGGATGGCTTGCACCTGTCACCCTGGGATTCCGGATATTGGCAAAGGCTCTTGCCACCCCATAGTGCCTTTTTAGGCAAGGCTCAAATTCTAAACCTACCACCCTAGAACACAAAAAGGAAAAAAACTAAGGGTAATGCTGCTCAATGCCAGAAGTCTAAATCTCAAAATGCACGCACTCGAGGCCCTTCTCAGTATGGAGAACATCGATGTCTGTGCTGTGACAGAAACCTGGTTCAAGGCTCCTGAGAGCACCCCAGCGCTATCAGGTTTTACCTCATATCATGCTCCGCCCCAAAATCCGGACAATACCAAGAAAGGAGGGGGTATCCATATTCATCAAGGACACCCACACCTCAAGACTGGTGGCAACGCACGATGCATCGGAGACCATCCAGGTGCAATTAACCATAGGCAAGACTGCTCTGCAAATTGTAGCATGTTACAGGCCACCCTCACAAACTCAGGAAACTCACATGGCCTTCCTGAAAACACTAGAGGGGATAAATGTATCACCAAACACCATCATACTAGGTGACTTCAATTACCCTAATATAGACTGGGAACACTACTCAAGCCCAAACACCCTAGCCCAAAAGTTCCTGGAATTCATAAACTCAAATGCCATGGAACAACTAGTCACCATCCCCACAAGAGGAGATAACATACTTGATCTCATCATCACGAACATGGGAGCACAATGTTCAACACCGGAGTATACCCCTCACTGGTGAGATCAGATCACAAACTAATCTCGCTGGAGGTCCTCATCCCACCCCCCCCTGAAATAAAAAAGACCACAGTAAAGAACTTCTCAAAAGCCGACTTCACACTTCTAAAGACTAGTGTGGTCTCCTTTCAGGCCCCGAGCCGGCGGAAAACAATACTCAAGCCGCTGAATCACTTACAAACGCCTTCTACCAGCACCTGCAGGACTGCATGGATAAGGCAATCCCAAGCAAAACAAAGACTCTTTGTACCAAAGGCAAGAGTCCAGTCTGGTGGACCCCAGCCATAAACAAACTCTACAACAAAAGGAGGAAGCTACTACAAGATAGAGCAAAATCCTTAAAAGGTAAGACACCCTTGATCACTATAAGTAAAAACTAAGAGCTCTCATAAAATCATCCAAAGCAAATTTCGAGAGAAAAATAGCTAAAGACTCAAAAGACAATCATAAGGCCTTCTTTAGCTATGTTAGAAACCTAGGAGGAAACTCCCAGATATGCTCAGAACTAGTTCAAAATGATGTGAAGATTACTGATCCTACAGACATTGCCAACATACTGGCTGACAGGTTCAGTGCAAACTTCTTCCTCCCCAAAAGGAGAGATATCTATACCAAATGAGTGCAGCCCCCAAACATCTCCAGCCCAAGTGAGAACTGCTCTCTCCAAAGCAATAAACACAGCATCCATGGGACCCGATGGTGTCCCCGGCTGTGTGCTCCACGAACTCAATGAGGAATTAAACCCACAGCTAGGACAGCTGTTTAATCAAAGTCTTACCTCTGGATACGTACTCCAGGAGTGGCGCACTGCAACTGTGGTCCCACTTCACAAAGGCGGTGCCTCCACAGACCCTGGAAATTACCGCCCATTAGCTTGACAAGCCTTATCTGCAAAGCCATGGAGAGGATCATAATGGACCTCATAAATAAAGACATAGGGAATTTGCAGACTTTGGATCCAACCCAGTTTGGCTTTGTCAAAGGCAGATCATGCCTTTTAAACTTGGTTGACTTTTTCAAACAGTCACCAAAGCCATTGATGAGGGAAAGGCAGTCCATACAGCCTACCTCGATCTGGCTAAGGCCTTCGATACAATACCCCACTCGGGTATCATTGAAAAACTCATCAGCTTAAATGTTAACCCATACATCACAAGATGGGTTGCAAACTGGCTGAGTGACAGAACCCACAGGGTCAGAGTTGCTGGCACCATGTCAGACTCAAAGCCTGTCACAAGTGGTGTCCCACAGGGCTCAGTCCTGGGCCCACTCTTGTTTGGCATCTACTTTTCCAAGTACAAGCAAACACAGGAGGGTTATGGCTGACAAAGTTTGCAGATGACTGCAAACTGGGCCATAGTAGAAAACACATCTGACACAGATATCCTTCAGAAGGGTCTCACAGAAACGGATAACTGGTGCCAGGGCCACGGCCTAAAGTTAAATGCCAAAAAATGCATAGTCATACCCTTCGGGAAAAACAAGGTTACCCCTAGCTACCAAATAGGTGGCAATCCACTGAGCACAGAAGAAGTTATCAGGGACCTGGGGACCCAGGTTGATAGTAGTCTGTCATTCGACACCCATGTAGCTAAAGTAGTTAGGAAGTCCTTCTACATTGCCCACCTTATCATGAAGGGATTCTCATCTAGATCAAGGGAGGTCATAGTCTCCCTTTACTCATCACTCATCAGACCAATGATTGAGTACAATGCCCCATTCGAATGTATCTGACCCGACACTTGCAGCAGCTGGAGAGGCCACAAAAGTTCCTCACCAAAAGGATAAAGGGTCTCAAAAATCTGTCCTATGCTGTCCGACTGAAAGAACTCCAGCTCTATTCAGTCGCCATCGCTTGCTCAGAGGTGACCTTTGCCTAACATACAAGGCCATGTCAAACCCAGATTTGATGAATATGCTTCACCTCAAAAATCTAGATCCATCAGAACCACAAGGGCGGAGACTTAAACCTCGACACGGCTATTAATAGGACGTGCTGGAGGGATAGATTCATCACCCAAAGACTCCCTATGCTGTGGAACAAAATCCCGGTACATGTGAGGCAGAGCACCTCGCTGGCCTTGTTCAAGAGAAATCTTGACCAATGGATGGGAGATCGCAGATATACCCCAGGAATTACCTCAGTGTCACTGCTCGACAGAGGCACAGCAAAATAATGGGTATAGTTCCCCATACTAAAGGGGTGGCGTAAGCCACAAAACAATGGGCTAGGCTTATAAATGCCCTCGGGCAGATAGCCTAGTATGAACCTATGAACCTATGAACCTATTTGTACACTTTGTATATGACATTTGTGCAAAAGGAACAATTTTTACAAGCTGTTTTAATCAACAGAATTGCTGTCAGTATAATAAACTGCTCCTGAAAATTCCTATGCAGTATCAGGGAATTTGCTGTGCAGTCTATCATTTTGGATATATCTTGGCCTTGATATTCCATGTAGGCATGGCAGCCACAGACTTGGTGGTAGAGTTAATATAGGTCTGATCAGCACCTTGTTCACTTTCTGTTAGAGCTTCCCTTTGTTCTTTTTACAGTTCTGAGCTGGTAGAGTTCAGGAATCTTAATAAAGATACTCTTAACCACTGTATCTGTGTGCTTTTCTAGTGCCTATCAGAGGCTACTGATGATTATCCTGGGCACCTTACTGTCTGTTACAATACATTTCTGACAGGGGCTCTGGATCTTTCATCCTAATTCAGATATGCCTTGCCTTTCTGGGGAACTGTGAGTGTTTGTGAAGTCTTGAGCTGTGCTCCTTAAAGAGAAGGTCAAAGGCTGGAGCAAGATGGAAGTGCTTGGGTTGATAGAGTTGGACTAGATGAATATTATTCTCATCATCAGCCTCAGATTACTCAAGGAAACATTGCAGTTCTGTCAAGAGAGAACTTGATTACCACCAACTGAGCAGCCACACTTTTCTGAGGAGTGGATATGTTGTGCAACCTAACCTACCTTTTCCTTTAAATGGTTTTATTATCTTTGGAGTCTAAGCAGGTTGCTTAGTTCTTTGCAGACACTATTACCACCATTTGGTCAGAAGTGCTTTCTAGTGCACCTGCTGACATTGTGATAGTCCTTTGGCATGAATGTTTGGACCAGTGCTGGTGAGAGCTTCAAATGCCTAATTATTTAGTATTTGTGTACTTAATATCATGCATGTATTTTACAACATGTACATTCATATGATAAACGATTTTAGTTTTTTTTCATTCTTGACTTCTCTGCTGCTTTTTGCAAGATTAATCATGGAATTCTCTTGCAATGCATCATTTCTTACTGTGGTCTGTTATTCACCATCTTGGAATGTTTTTTTCTTCCTGTCATTGCATACTTCTAGAGCGTGCTGTTTTGGTATTAGCTTATCTTCCCACCTTCTGGCTTGTGGGATACCATTCCATTTTGCATTCACTGCTTTTCTCTCTGTACATGCTGTACTTGGGAGACTTTGTTAGATTGAAAGGTCTGTGTTATTGCAGCTAAGCTAAGCAAGTGATGCACAATCTTACCTCTCCTTCCTTCTAGCAAATATGGAGGCTACAAATTACTTGATGTGCAAACTGAACTATATCCATTCTTAGATGATAATCAGTTGAAGCTCAAAGTGTCCAGTACTGTGGTCTCAGCAGTCTATGCTACCTTAAGGAAATCTTCTGTTCTTCCTCTATCCCCCTACACCATCTATATCAGTAGCAGACTGCAGTTTGATTGCGGAGTGCAAGATCTTGATGTGATCCTGGATAATTTGCTGACACTTTGGGACCAGGTGTCAGTCATTGTCAAAACCTTTTTCTACCATCTGAAGAGTATTACCTGAATCAAGCATGTGCCCCTTCCTGAAGAGTGGAGATTCTTCACGTCTTTGCCTGTTCTTGCCTGGACTGCAGCAGTGCCCTTATCCTGAGGCTTCCTGGATGTAACTGGGGCAGAACTTTGCTGGATGTTTACTTACTGATATGTGTTATTAACACATTATTCCAGTTTTAGCCTGCTGTACCTGCCCGTATGTTTGTGTATTACTTTCAATGTTAGGGTTAGTCCTAAGAAATTTAAACCTTGAACTTGAGTGACTTGTGTAGTTATATGCTGAGAAAACAATGATATGTATTCTGTGTATATTTCTGCATATCCAAGGGTGTTGTTTGTAAGGTACAAGACTAAAGGGCAAGTGCATTCTGACACTGCATTCAGTAAAATGTTTGCCATGCTCATTTATTTCCTGTTGCACTTGTAAAGCTAACAGTTCTGTACTCAATCTGTTTTTTGCACTTTAAATTTTAAATGTAGTTGATTAGGATATAAGAACTGCAGTTGGTATTATCTACCATATGTACTAAAATACGTGTTTTTTATAAAAGCAGACCCATCAGCTTGTTGTCTTGCTTCTTTTTAGTGCATTCTAGGAGCTGCTCTTCTAGCTAAATTACTTTGTGTCATATAGGGTATATGTAAAGGCTGTGGGATTTAAACCATCAGTACACCATGAAACTTATTAATCATACCCTTAACTACCCATGTTATAATTCACTGCTGATTTTTTTTTTTTTTTGCCACCTACCTCTAACTTCAGGTCTCAGGCACCCCCCATCATTCCTCCTCACTCCATGGCCATCACATATTGGGGATATACTGGGATGAGGGTGTCTCGTTCCTCTAAATCAAACAGTGAATTCCTCCATGACTAGGGCAGAGAAGTGGAGAAGCTAGAGTTATAGAATTGCAGCCAGCTGGGTTATTCATTTATGCCCTGTGTCCCCAATGGTATGTTGGGCTTATGTCATTCAGGTGGGTGTACAATTGTGTTGGAAGAGAAATGCCTTCAGCTATGAGATGACATGTCCCTTTTTGCTTCCCACCTGCTGCAGTGCTGCCACTCATTATGGCCCTGGTATCACTATCAGGGCCCATAAAGCAGCCATGCCTCTGGCATCTACCCACACCCTCCCTCCTGGAAGAAGTGTGTAGGCAGTATCTAATCATTCCTCTTATTTCTGGCCAGCTCTAGTAGATGCCTGAGCTTTTAAACATGAACCACTTGGTTCAGAGCTATCAAGCTGACTACTGAATCTGAAGCATACTTCTGAGTTTTGAAATAGTGCAGTTCATTCTGGAGAAATGCGTGGCAGACAGGCACAGCAGATAGCATTGTCGCCTCACAGCAAGAGGTTCCCTGATTCAGTTCTTGGCTGGGGTGCCTTCTGTGTGGAGTCTGCATGTCCTTTCTGTATTTGTTTGGGTTTCCTCTTGGTGCTCCAGTTTCCTCATACATTCCAAAGAAGTGGTAGATAGATTAGATATTCTAAACTGGCCATAGGGGTGATTGTGGTGTGTGGTGTGGAAGAACTACTGCAGCAGGGCTAGTCTCTTGTCACTGTAAACCTTGGTTCTACATGACTGTCACTTTTGAAATACCCCAACCCATGTGCAAAAAATGGGGAAAAAGGGGTTCTGGATGGATGATTGGATTCTGGAGTTTACTCATGACTGCAGTTCATTGAATTCAGGACATTCAGTAGGGGGAGGTTAATTTTACATTAAAACACTTGAAAATATCCAAGTTAAATATGTACTTTGGTTATCTGTGCTGCACAGAGGGATAAAGCCCTGAGTGCAGCTTAGATACCCTGGGATCAGTTAGCAACCTGTGAGCTAGAAGAAACCACTGGAGAGGGTGAGAGTGAGCAGCTAATGCCAGATAACCCATCTTGGGGAGAAAGGTTATTGGATCAGCCCTGGTGTTCTCTCCTGTTGAGACTAGGAAGACTGCAGCATCCTGTAATGGGTCAGCTGCAGAAAAAGAACAGCAATCAGTACTTAATATTATAACTGGGGTAATGTGTGCTATGTGTGGATCCATGCATGTACCAGAAGAGTCTAGCATTCTGAGCCACAGTTCTGCAAATAGCAGGTGGTGTAATGGCTATGGTGGTAACAAGGAAGAGGGTATGTGAAATAACCCCATGACTGTGTCTGAATGATGGTCTAAACAAACAGGGGCTGATGTATGGCAGGAGCAGAAGAGTAAAATGGCAAACTAAAATAAATAAATAAATAAATAAATGAATAAAATAAAATAAAATAAATTAATAAGCTGAATGTCTGCATTAGCCTTACAGAATATACCCTCATAATTATGGCATTCTTCGTTATTTTGTCCTTGTTGTAATGCTAGTCATCTTGAAAGACCTCCTCATAAACTATTCTAGTAAACAATAAAAAAAAAAGAACACCAGGAGGAAACACAACTTCAATAGTCCGTACAACAGAAGGAAGGAAATCATGGCAAAAATTATGAGGTGTAGCACCCAGCAGGATAAAAGCACTCTCATCAAACTAAATGAACAGATAAAGTCTACTGATGGCAATTCTGAGGTAAATTTGGCCTCCCAGGCCAAGGACAAACACAAGACATTCTTTATCTATGTCCACAACCTTAACAGCAATACAGAATTGTCTGCAGAGCTCATTGTTAATAAAGCCACCTGGCAAACAAATTATTTTCTAACTTTACCCCTCTCTCCTGCCAGCCTTGCCTCAGAAAATGCATCAAATATAACTACCCAGCTGTCATTAGGGAACAGATCCTCAATGCTCTTTTAAGGCCAAGAACACTGCATCAATGGGCCTTAACAATATCCCAGTCTGCCTTCTAAATAGCATGAAACATGACCTATTAGGGCCTCTGGAAGCACCGTTTAACCATAGCCTCCATACAGGCTTTGTATCTCATGAATGGAGAAGAGCAATCATCATCCCTCTGCAGAAAGGTGGGCCATCTACAGGCCCAATAAACTAGAGACCCATTAGTCTCACTAGTCTAATATGCAAAGCCATGGAAAAAATTATCATAGAAATGATAAATAATGACATAGGAAATCTTCAGACACTAGATCCAACCCAGTATGGTTTTGTCAAGGGCAGATCATGCCTACTCAACCTGGTGGACTTCTTTGAGAAGGTCACCAAAGCATTAGACAAGGGCAAAAGAGTTCACACTGCCTACCTTGACCTGGCCACCGCATTTGACATAATACCTCACTCAGGAATTGTGACCAAGTCAAGAGGTAAGGTATAAACCCTTAGGTCACCAGGTGGATAGCCAGCTGACTCACAGAGAGGACCCAGACAATTAAAACTGGGGAGTCCACCTCCACAAAGAGGTCAGTCACTAGTGGAGTTCCTCCTCAGGGATTGGTTCTGGGATCATTCCTTTTTGGCATCTACTTCTCAAAAGTCAAGGCCAATATCAAGGGTCTCTTGCTGACCATATCTACAGACAATTGCAAATTAGGAGCAGTCTTAGAATCCCCCACTGACACTAATGTTCTCCAAGAAGGACAGACACAGACAAATAACTGGTGTCAAAACCATGGGCTAAAACTAAATGGCATGAAATGCATAACAGTATCCTTTGGAAAGCCAGCCACTACTTGATGCTTTCATATTGACAAGACACCCCTAAAACTCAATCCAGTAGCCAGAGACTTGGGGACACACACAGAGAGTAATCTAGCCTTTAGCCATCATGTGTCTACAGTAATGAGGAAGTCATTATATGCTGTACAACTTATAAACAAAGGTATGGGATCTAGGTCGAATGAAGGCATTGTTCCACTTTATTCAGCATTCATCAGACCTACCTAACCAGGCACATTCAGCAAATGTCCCCAGAGGTTCCTGACTAAAAGAATACAGGGCATAAATAACATGTCCTATGCAGACAGCCTTAAAGCTCTATCCCTGTATTCTGTTTCTTACAGGTTGAGCAGGGAAATCTATGCCCAGCATACAAGACATCGTTGGAACTCACACTGATGGACCTCCTGAATATCTGCGAAACAAACAGCACAAGAATTATCCATTCTAAAGAATTAAACTTTGCCTATGATATAAATAGGACTTGCTGGACAGACAGATATGTATCCCAGAGACTACCCCTTCACTGGAAGAGGTTCCTCATCCAATCTGAAGCCTAGCTCCTCCCTAACCCAATTCAGATGTAACTTGGACAAATGGATGGGAACAGGAAATTCATACCTGGTTTGCTACCTATGTTTCTAATGGACACAGGCAACTTGTGAATGTTTCATCTCCCAAGCTCCTGCTTACCCTTATCCAGGGGTACTAGAACATGTTAAAGATTTGGGATGCATGGCTAGACTCACAAATGTCATGGTCATAAGCCTAGTACACAACTATGAACCTAAGTCTTATCCGAAGGATGAATCCACAGAATGACTGTCAAATTATTCCTTCATACAGAGCTGTGTAGTGTTGGTTAATTTACATAGTTTCTAAGCAGTGTCTCAAAACATACTGAGCTGAAATGTGATGTCAAATGCTGAAGGACAGTAAAGCAGATAATGTTGCAGGCATTTTTTTTATTTCTGTAGACTTCTAAAGAAAATGGGGGGTTACACTGAAATGCACTGCAGCAACTATGTCATCTTAAGGTTATCATAGAGTCAGTGGCTCACCACAGAGCATATGTCTTTTTTGTTTCACTTTAGTCCCTCTCAACTATCATGGCTATTGAGCTTCCACTTTCACAGGCCCATTCATTCTCCTCGGCTTGGGGGTAGAGTGCCATCTGAAATTCTGAAGACAGTAACTGCAGTTCCTGGAATGGTGGAAATGGGTGGTGCATATACTAAGTCCAAGACTGCAGTATCTCAGGCTATTTCCCTTACCCTTAGGTACAGCGATCTCAGAGTTAGTGTGTGTGTGTGTGTGTGTGTGTGTGTGTGTGTGTGTGTGTGTGTGTGTGTGTGTGTGTGTGTATATATATATATATATATATATATATATATATATATAGGGACACTGCCCCCATTTGATGGGTACAGGGGGCTCCCTGCTAAAAAACACTTTAAAGGTACAATGGTGAATTTAAGAATTTATAGTTTCTTGTTTGAGTTGCATTTTATTTTTTAAGTAACTGAACTTGCAAAATCAGGTCTCGCTTTTCCGATAAGGAGCTATATGAGGGAGAGCAGAACTCATGGCCATCATCCATTGTAGATTAGGATATTTTTCTGTGCCCCTGTCTTCCCTCATTGCCCAGCAGAAACAATGCAGCACTAGCTATGCCAGGCCCAATGCTGTGCATGCTTCCTCACACCTACTAAGCTAGAGTGAGGTGCACTCCTTAAATTGGGCTCACATGCCACATCCTATCACTGTGGATGAAGCATACATATAAGGTTTTTCCCAAGTGATGCTCCTGCAGCAGGACCTGTGTGAACCCCTCTTCACCTTATGTCAAGCTGTCATTAGCTGTTCACTTTCATTCTATGCAATGTCATTGGCACAGCAGGTAGCTCACTCATGTTTGTTGTTGGAAGACCAGAAGGCCGTGGTTTCAATTCTTACTCTATATGATTGGATTGCTGTCACTGCACTGCAGTATTAGGGGGTGCTGCACTCTTGTGTGTGATCCCATTTGCTTGAGTTGGAGATAGCTCTGGTGGATGCAAAGGGACTAACCCAGTCAACAAAGGATGGATAGATAGATAGATAGATAGATAGATAGATAGATAGATAGATAGATAGATAGATACACTGACAGATATAGATGACAAATAAATAAATACTCCCATGGTTGACTCTACCTATGCTTGTGAAGCTAATCGAACATTAATTATCTGGTTCTTGGTCAGGACTCCAACCTTGTACACCATGAATCCATCAGATCATACCTACATTTGATGTTTGGAAGTTCAGAAGGCTCTCAGTACAAGTACCACATCAGACACTTGGAATAATAAAGCAGTACTGTCACTGCTGATCATGGGGCAATGCAGTCGTTATATTCCATCTTTTGGATGAAATGTTAAAATGAGATCATATCTGTCTGAGATGGTGCTAATTCAGATGGGTTTAAAACAGTTTGGTGGTACTCATCAGCAGACAGCAGCAGTACCTCAATATAAATCACTGATGAGGAATAGAAAAGGTCTTGTTAAAAAGCTTGAGAATATAAATATTGAATAACAAAAATCCAGTCCAAAAAAATGAAATTACCCTTGGTAGCACAATGCAAATCCTGAAATAGTTTTGGTTAGTCTTTAACTATTAGCTAAGTAGATAAAGTTGAGGTGTTTTAAACAAGCTCTTGGTTTTGTGATGCACACTGCTCTTTGTAAGTTGTAAACTGCTTGTTGAGGTTAGATTTAAACAGATGGTATAAATGTTAAGTGCTGATTACCGCTCTGCACATGTTTAAATGCTGTGAAGTAGAACTTTCAATAAACATAAACAAGAGGAGTAAATGAAGAAAGCTTAAAATGAAATGCTTGATTTTCTGTGCCACCACAACCCCAGTGCTAAATTATTTCAATCTCCGTTGCCTTCCTGCACTACCACAACCCTAGTGCTAAATTATTTCAATATCCAAATTCACACATTTTCTTTTATTTCTTGAAGTTCTAAAATCTAAGAACAAAAATACAAAAGTCATGTGGTATTATATTCAGAGCTGCATCATGGTCAAATGGGACTCTAGGCAGGGTCCCACAAGGCATTCCAGTGTCCCATTACTTGGCTGTCTCTGGTACCCCCAAGCCATTTCAATGTCCCATTATTTGTCTGTCTCTCCCCAGATACCATAAACAGTAGTCAAGACATGTCAGTGTGCGTACTATTTTTCTCTTTACTTTTACCGTGTTTACAAGGAGGTGATTTAAAATATTTATTTCAAATTTTACAGCAAAAATACTGATGACCATTTGCTAAACATAACAAAATAATTTCACATTGAAAACATACTTAGCATAAGCACTGGTAAACTTCTCTTCCCTTGAAACTCACATTGATTGAAAATGCAAGCGCATGGTCAGTAATGAGTTATGTGTGCATTTATATCCTCAGGCATCCCCCAAAACCAGCAGTTATAGCTGTATTGTTGACTGCATCCTTCTCAGATGTCGGTCTCAAAAAATTATAACAATGATAATAATAATAATAATAATAATATGACCAAAGTCACATATTTCAAATTTGTTTGACATAAACACATAGCAGCCAATCTATTCCAACTTAATTCACACATATGCACATACACACAGATGCACACAGACACACAAGTCCTGCAAAGCATGATTAAATACTATTTGAAAACAAGATGATAAGAGCAAGGTTCTTTCATCCACAGAGAGCTCCCACTTCCACTAGTAGTAATAGTAACTTTGTTGAATGTGTACACCCATTATAGTTATGAAGAAATAAATTATTATGTGGATTCAATAAAGCCCACACTGTGCGCTAAAACCATGTGTGTGTCGTGGCACTATGTGCACATGGTGGCACTCCGATTTGTATTCAGTAAGTGGCTCTGCATGCCATACAGAGCTGCAGAAACATGTTAAACACTGTGGCATGCTAATTACAACATAAGCAGCTGAACTGTTACTGTATGCTAATGAAACAATACAAGGTGGAGGAGCTATTCAGCAAACTCTAAAACAATTGTGTACACTCAGTGCAGGTTTTGGTCTCGAATTCCAAAACCTGTTGGAATACAGCCACAGAAACTAATCTACACAAAGAGAATGTTAGGGGCTCCTGTTGCTCTTCTGCATATGTATGTGCAATAGGCCCAAGTCTATGCTGCTGCTAATAGACCTTGGCCAAGAAAGAGAAAGGTGTTTAGACCCAGTTTAACTTTTCATGGTCTGCATGAGGTGGAAATAGCAGAGTGTTACAGGCTGAATAGACACTACAGGAATTCTGCAACCTCTGTCATCTTCAACTGAGGGCAAGGGCAAACCGAGGAAAACCAATACTTGTACTAAGGTGTGTGAAGCACTTAGAATTTTAGCTATAGGAACCTTCCAGAGACCAGCACGGGATATGCTGGGGGTGTCACAGGCATCAGCATCCAGAATTCTACATCAATTTTGAATGCTATGCTGCAGCAAGCCAGTGACTGCATACATTTTTCCCGTACACCCAAGGATGGAGCTACAACTATGCAGGATTTCTACCCTGTAGCACATTTCCCTAAAGTCCTGGGTGTCATAGACTGTATGGATATTGAAAACAAAGCACCACCCAGGGAACACAGAAGGGCGTACAATGATAAACAGAAAGGGCTTCCACTCCCTTAATTGCCAGGTCATGCATAATGCTAAGGGAATCATCCTGAATGTGTGTGTTGGCAGCCTCAGCAGTTACCACGACTCCCACATCTGGCACAACTCTCAACTCTACCAGAGGTTTTCTGTGGGGGATATCTCACAAGGTCATTTACCAGGTGATGCAAGGTATGCACTCGAACCATTGCTGATGACGCCCTTTAGAAATGCACACTCACCCACTGTAGAATGCTACAATGAGGCACACACTCAAAAAAGAAATACCACAGAGAGTGTGCTTGGGCTGCTGAAGTCACAGATCAGGTGCCTAGATACATCACAGGGAGCTCTGCAGTACAATCCCTGTACTTGTGCTGAAATTCCAGTGTTTTTGCTAACCTTCACAATATTATCCTGGGAAAACAGCTTCAATAGGAACACCAAGGGGAAGGGGCACACATCCCACCACCACTGGCAAGGTCACCACAGCCACACACAGGTGAGGAGCCAGAGGGGGAACCACCAGCCTCTGTGAGTATCAGTAGATGAAGGCATGTACAATACCCCCTCACTCTGACCAAGGGGCAATGGATAGCACACATGCTGACCACCTAATGGGTACACCTTTCATCCTATGCACATACATACAATAAAACTGATGCTTGGCAATGCTCACAGCCAATATAATGGCTGTGTACTGCTAGCATCATACAGAGGAAGCACCAAATTAAAACACTTTGAATTGCTAGACTGTCAAAGTAAGTGCTGAACCTGGAATAAGAAAATAAATGGCTAAGAACACAAATGAATGGCAGATCCTTGCATACTGTTATTTGCTAATGTACCTAAGTAGAAGTTGTGTGAATTTTGCAGCAATAACATCAATATGTGACAGCACTGACTTACATCATTAGATGTGTGTTCTTTATCAGCTAATAGACCTCATGCATCAAAGATATACACAAAACAGAAAGCCATAAAAAAGCAGTACAATTTTCAAAATAGCTTCACAAACACATATATACTAAGCAGTCAGCTATGCACCCTGTGCATCAGACAAAAGACTTATGTATCCCTGAATCCAAAAGATAGAAAATCAAGGATATGGCAGAGTTATCATCATTTGCACAAGATGTTGTTTGGGGGGACAGGAGGTCAAGGCTGACACAAAAGGTAGTGAGTCAGTGTCAGTAAGAAAGACATGCAGGCAGAAATTTAGATAAATTATCTAATGGCCAATGAGACAGAATGAGCTGCAAGTCTCATAAATGACCCATGTACCTGTTATGTGTGTGTCTATATGGGCACTGAAGGCCAAACGTGTGTGAGTTTTTGTAAGAACACAATCAAGTTCTCTGCTAGCTCTACATCCTGGCATGTTGGAAAGGTGTGAGCTGTGTATGGTAGAGGTCACAGTTCATTGTCATCACCCGCAGCCATGAGAAATGGCTCTGCCAAGAGTTGCACTGTCATGTCCAGGCCCATGGTCAGACATGTTGCTGCTATTACCTGAATGTGATTCATGTCTACTGAACGAGGTGTCCTCAGGATTGCAACCCCATTGCCTATCACTTAAGGGTGTGGACACCTCAACCACTGATGGAGCAGTGTAAGTAGTGTCACTATAGGAGCATGATCAGGCACAGCCATATTGGCTAGCAGCAGATGCTGCTGCTGACCCACATCCACATGGATTCTGCCACCCTCCCAGCAGACATTTCTTCACAGACACTGCCCGTTCCATTGTGTCATTCACCCGATCCATTGAATCAGCTACATGGCTGAGACATTCACGTACATCAGCCTGTGCCACATCTACAACCTTAAGCATGTCCTTGGAGGCCCTAGTGGAACCTTCCTTTGCCTCCATGATGGCCCTAAACATATGAGTGGCACATAATGACATACTAGGATCAAGTGGAGGGTGGACACTAGGCCTCCTCCGAGCACCCCTAACTACCTTCCTGCATGACACCTCACCCACACTTTGGTTATGGCCAGAGTCAACCAGCACTGAAGCTGCAGTAACCACACTAACCTGATCAAGTGTGTCACCCTCCACTTGTCCAATAATCTGAAGGATCAGTGGAATAGGTATACGTAGGCCTACTGACTGTGTCTGAGGGAAATACAGGGGATGGCTGAATGTCAGCCTTAGTGTCAGATTCAACCTCTGCACCCCCTCCCCCGACTGTGCCCCTGTTTGGGCACCATCATCATCAGAGTCTACCAATACTCTGAAATCAGGTGGTAAGAATCCTACACTTCCACTGTCAGGGTCACCTGTGATAATAAGCAACAAACAAAGGAACAAAATTAATAGTACACTAAATATTTAAAGCAATTTATATGATAAACTAACACTGTTCCTACTATTGCTGATGGTAGCAATGCACACACTCATTGCGCCCACCTCACACACAGATAAATGCATATATCTGACAAAATGTCTTCAATAATCAAATAAAAATGTTAAGCTTACCATGTGCAGATAACTCCACACTTGGTAGGGAGGATGGTTCTGGAAGAAATGAAACAAGGTAAGGACACAAATTAACATTACAATTGGTATAACACAGATGGACAGTGACTACACAATTTTGCCTATATGTCCGTTAAGAAGAGTTTTAACTGAAACTCGGTTGACAAATCCACCCACAGCCAATGTATAATGAACAAGTGTGTCATTAAGTCTATTCATTTATCAATAGATTCATAAAAAATCCACAGGAAGTACTACTTACACTTTTACATATTTTTACACACAAGCAAATTTAGGGACTTCCAAGATGGCTGCACATTGAAAAAGAGCTTAATTCTAGCTCTCCCAGTATGAAAACAGGAACTTAGCAGAGAAAGCCAGTGAACCTCGATTTCTAGGTAAATTTCAATAACTAGCTAGTAAGTGCACTGCCTGGATACCAGGAAAAAAGAATTACAGAGGACCTGAAGGAAAATCAGCTACAAAAGGTGATGAAAAACACTAAATGTGAAAAGTACATTAAAAAGCAGGATAGGCTCCAGACATGACTTCCAGTAACCTAGAAGAAAGTATAAAGCAAATGCAGACAGACCTGATTAAAATAAATGAAACACCAATGGACTATATCAACTCAAACAATAAAAGGCTGTAAAAAATGGAAGAAGCTTTAAACAGATATTCAGATAAGATGATAGAAACTGCAAAACTCAGACATCAAAAATGAAGAAAAGACTTGTTGAATATGAGACTGCATGACATGAGATGTTTAAAAAAAATAGAATTAGAGGACAGAGCATGTAGGGAAAACCTAAGATTTTTTGTTGTACCCGAGAAGCTGGAAGGAACAGGCTGTATTAATTTTATGAAAGCACAAATAAGCAACTGGACTAGTATTCCACAACAGGAGTTGTTAATTGAAAGGGAACATAGGTTCATAGGTTGGTACTGGGATATCTGCCCGAAGGCATATATTAGCCCAGCCACGTTGTGCGGTATACTCCAAACCTGGTTACGAGAAAACACCTAGACCATTAATAGTAAAGATGCAATCTTACTAGCAGAAGGAGTTGATTCTGACAAAACTATGGCAGAAGGACAAAGTACTAAATGTGGGAAACAACAGTTAACTATTTGTGGAGAATGACTACTCATTGTACACCAGGCAGAAGAGGAGCAAATTTATCCCATTATTCAGGGAATGTCGAGAAGCAGGCATAAGATTCAAACTGCTGTACCCAGCTATCTTCAAAATTATTTTGATGAAGTATATGCTAAGGAAGAAATAAAAAGTTTGTCCAATAAAAAGTGAGCTGTGAAACAGAAGGAGATTCTGCTTCTTGTTCATAGGTTCATAGGTTCATACTAGGCTATCTGCCCTAGGGCATTTATAAGCCTAGCCAGAATGTGTTTCGCCACCCATTTTAAATTTATTTTGCTATGCCCTTTTTCGAGGTTAGTATACAGTGCCTCTGTCTAACAGTGACACAGAAGTGATACCCGGGGTAAACCTACGATCTTCCATCCACTCATCAAGATTCCTCTTGAAGAGAGTCAATGAGGGACTCTGCCTAACCTGGACTGGGATTTTATTCCAGAGTGAAGGGAGCCTCTGGGTTATGAATCTGTCCCTCCAGCATGTCCTATTTATTTCAGTGCTGAGGTTCAAGTCTCGAGCGTGTAGCTCGATGGGATTTGGATTTTCTGAGGTGCAGCATGTCCATTAATTCCGGGTTGGACATGGCTTTATACGTCAGGCACAGATCGCCTCTGAACAGGCGGTATGCCACTGAGTAGAGCTGGAGTTTCTTTAACCGGGCAGCATATGGCATCTGTTTGAGCCCTTTGATCCTCTTGGTGAGGTACTTTTGGGGTCTTTCCAGTTGCTGCAGGTGTCTGGTAAGGTGCATCCTAAAAGGGGCATTGTACTCAATTATGAGCCTGATGAGGGAAGAGTAAAGAGGCACGATGACGTCCCCTGATCTAGATGTGAATCCCATCATGATTAGGTGGGCTATATAAAATGTTTTTCTAACCACTTTGGCCACGTGGTTGTCAAATGAGAGATTGTTATCAACTTGGGTCCCCAGGTCCCTAATTACTTCTTCTGTACTTAATGGATTACCACCTATGTGGTAATTTGTGGGCACTTTGTTTTTGCCAAAGGGGATGACTATACACTTTTGGCATTTAGCTTGAGGCCATGGCTCTGGCACCAGTTGTCTGTTTCTATGAGGCCCTTTTGGAGGATGCTTGTGTCAGCTGGAGAGTCGATTATGGCACCCAGTTTGCAGTCATCTGTGAACTTGGTCAGCCACAGTCCTTCCGTGTTGGCCTGTACCTCCGAGAAATATATACCGAACAAGAGAGGTCCCAGGACTGAGCCTTGTGGAACACCACTTGTAACTGGTTTGGAGTCTGACATGGCTCCAGCAATTCTAACCATGTGGGTTCTGTCCTTGAGCCAGTTTGCAATCCATCTAGTGACATAGGGGTTTATATTTAAGCTGGTGAGCTTATCTATAATGCCCGAGTGGGGTATTGTATCGAAGGCTTTTGCGAGGTCCAGGTAGGCTGTGTGGACCACCTTCCTCTCGTCAATGGCCTTGGTGACTGTTTCAAAGAAATCAACCAGGTTTAAGAGGCAGGGTCTGCCCTTAACAAAGCCGAACGGGGTAGGATCCAGTGTTTGTAGGCCCCCAATATCTTTATTTATGAGGTCCATGATGATCCTTTCCATAGCTTTGCAGACCAAGCTAGTCAGGCTTATGGGGCGATAGTTTCCAGGATCCGTTGAGGCACCACCTTTATGGAGAAGGACCACTGTTGCTGTACGCCACTCTTTGGGCACATATCCTGTAGTAAGGCTGAGATTGAACAGTAGTTTTATGTTTGGGTTTAGCTCTTCTTGGAGTTCATGTAGGACGCAGCCCAGGACACCATCTGGTCCCATTGATGCTGTGTTTTTTGCTTTGGAGAGGGCAGCTCTTACCTGAGCATCTGAGATGTCAGGGGGGCAGCACTCTGCTGGGATAGATATTTGCCCTTTTGGTGGTGGGGGGAGAGATGTTTGCACTGAACCTGTCAGCTAGGATGTTGGCAATATCTGTGGGTTCGGTGTATTTTTTGTCATTTTGGACTAATTCTGAGCATATCTGGGAATTACCACCCAGGTTCCTAACATAACCAAAGAAAGCCTTGTGATTATCCTTAGTGTCCTGTGAAATTTTTCTCTCAAAGCTGGCTTTAGACAATTTTATGTGTGCCCGTAGTTTTTTGCTAATACTGATCAGTGATGCCTTCCCTTTTTGGGATTTTGCTCTATCATTTAATAGCTTCCTCCTTCTATTGTATAGTTTGTTTATGGCTGGGGTCCACCAGACAGGATGTCTGCCTTTGGAGGATTGGGTCTTGGTTTTATTTGGGATCGCATGATCCATGCATTCCTGAAGGTGTTCATAGAATGCATTTATAAAGGATTCTGTGGTCTGGGCAATAATTTCTACAGGCCCGGGGGCTTTGAAGGATTCCACCTTAGTTTTGAGGAGTGTGAAATTTGCTTTAGAGAAGTTTTTCACTGTGGTTTTCTGGGCAGGGGGTGGGGTCGGGATGTGAATATCCAGTGAGATTAGTTTATGGTCTGATCTTACCAGTGAAGGATACACTTCTGGTCTGGAGCATAGAGTCCCCATGTTGGTGATGATCAGGTCCAGTATGTTTTCCCCTCTTGTGGGAGTGGTAACAAGTTGTTCCATAGCATTTGAGTTTATAAATTCTAGGAACCTTTGGGCTAGGGTGTTGGAGCTAGAGTAATGCTCCCAGTCTATGTTTGGGTAGTTGAAGTCGCCCAATATAATGGTGTTTGGAGGGACCTTCATATTTTCCAGTGTTCTCAGGAAGGCTGAGTGGGGTTCCTGGGTTTGGGAGGGTGGTCTGTAGCAGGCTATAAACTGGAAGGCAGTTTTACCCACTGTTAGTTGCACATGGATAGTCTCTGATGCTTCGTGCTTTGCCACCAACCTGGAGGTGTGGGTATCTTTGATGAATATCGATACTCCCCCTCCTTTGTGGTTCGGTCCAAGTTTTGGGGCCGAAAAGCATGGTATGAGGTATAACCTGGTAGTGCTGGGGTGCTCTCGGGAGCCCTGAACCAGGTTTCTGTTACTGCACAGATATCAATGTTCTCCATGCTAAGGAGAGTTTCGAGTGCATGCATCTTGAGGTTTAGACTTCTTGCATTGAGTAGCATTACTCTTAGTTTCTTATCCCTTGTGATACCTATGGAGGTGGATTTGTCTTTTGAGCCTTGCCTAAAAAAGGCACTATGGGGGTAGCAAGAGCCTTTGCCAATATCCGAAAGCCCAGGGGTGACAGGTGCAAGCTGTCCCTAGTGAAGCATCGTGGCTTGTCGAGCATATCATCCCAAGCTGACAGGCATTGGATCCCCTTTGAATGACACCAGTACTTAAGCCAATTGTTGAAATTGATCATCTTGTCTTCATATTGTGGCATCATTCTTGGTGAGGGTAAGATGCTACTCAAGGTCAGGGTCATACCGGCCTGGGCTACATGCTCAGAGAGCTCCTTTATGCCTCTTTTCATGTAGTACAGGGAGGTACGTCTCAGGTCATTCACACCAGCATGGACAATGACTGAGTCATATTTGTACTTGCCTTGGAGTGACCTGAGTGCTTGTGTTATGTGGCGGATCCTAGCACCCGACAGGCTGCTCACTGTGACCCTCTCCTTGTTCAGCCTGGTGAGCAGGACGTCAGTGTGCCTGACGATAGAGTCACCTATTACAAGTGTATCAGGTGTGTTGTTTAGTCTTAAGGGCTGTGACTGCTTGGCACACTGGCTTTGTGAGATATGTGTTGCACGTGTTTTGTTTTGGGGTAGCGGCTGCTTGGGTGTCTGCTTTGGAGGTCTCTGCTGCTTCAGCAGATCTTTATTTAGAGCCTCCGAGTATGTTTTTGTGTGATTATGTGTTTGGTTTGCTGTTGTGGTAGGTCTATGTGAGACTGGAATTGTAGTGAGTGTGGTTTCCTTCTCCTCCTGACTGGTTATGCCAGTACTGAGTTGAGAGAGCTTAGCCTCCAGTTTGGCTATATGGTTGCATCTCTCACACGTGTTGGAATTTGTTGGGAGGAGGAGAGGGTTGTCTGTGTACATGAGGCAGTTGTAACATTGCCTCAAGATTCCCAGATTCACCAGCTGGACCGGAGAGGAGATTGACAACTGACCTTTGGACATGCTAGAATAATATTGGGAATTCCTTAATAATTGAAAACCAGGGCCAGTGGGGAGTGAGGCTGTAGTGCTTTTAATTTTTAGTGCTGACTTATATAATTGCTTTAGTGAGCAAGTGCCAGATAACTTAAGTGCAATGTGTTACAGGTAACTTAAATGCAAAAATGACAAACAGTAACTTTCTTTCAAGTGAAACAAGGAAATAAGTACAGTAAGCAATGCAGATATCACTAGTGATCCACAGAAGCACTGAGAAGCCACGTATTAGGTGGAATTAGCATTCCAGGGAAATAACAAGCAAACAAACAACAAGTATATAAACAAAGCTAGATTCAGCAGGCCTGGATCTAGTCTATGCTACAGCAAACAAGGTGTACCAATTTCAATAAGATACAGTTCAAATATTCAGGCACTATAAACCTTTAACCAGAAATTCCCAGCTCAGAAGGGCAGAGTCCAGCCTCTTTTCCCACAAGAGTGCAGACCACAAACCTTCTTAATGTAAAATAACTGGCCTGAAGCCCAAGTGCTTAAACCAGAACTAATACACTTTAAGAATAACAGACACTGGGCTCTCAATCAGCAGTTCCCAACTTAGAAGGATGAAAGCTACCTGTCCTGCCACCACAGTGCATGCCACAAACCTTCCTAATGTAAAACAACTGGTCTGAAGCCCAAGTGCTTAATCCAAAAGACTTAGAATGATAGCTACACTTTAATCAAGTTACTACCAAGCAGTAATAAATACAATTGAATACTTTAGAGAATGCCTGGATTAGTGCTCAAGTTACACAAACAAAGCTAGATCCAGCAGGCCCGAATCCAGTCTATGCCACAGCAAACAAGGCGCACCAACTTCAGTAAGAAGCAGTTCAGATATGCTTGCACTATAAGCCTTCAACCAGAAATTCCCAGCTCAGAAGGGTAGAGTCCAGCCTCTCCTCCCACAAGAGTGCAGACCACGAACCTTCTTAATGTAAAATAACTGGCCTGAAAGCCCAAGTGCTTAAACCAGAATTAATACACTTTTAGAATAACAGACACTGAGCCCTCAATCAGCAGTTCCCAACCTAGAAGGATGTAAGCTACCTGTTCTGCCACTACAGTGCAGACCACAAACCCTCTCAGTGCAAAACAATGGGTCCGAAGCCCAAGTGTTTAAACCAAAAGGCTTAGAATGAGTTACACCAAGCAGTAATAAATACAGTTGAGTACTTTTAAGATGATGCAAAAGTAACACAAGTACAGTAAAAGCAGATGAATTTTTTTTTCTGAACAAGTGCTGAGATCAAAGAAACAGATTTGAGTGCTGAAACTAGAAAACTGGCTAGTTATATGAAAAAAAACGAAGCTAGAAGGCTTCCTCCATCACAGAAGGGCTTGGGGGCTCAGAAGCCTACAAATAGTCTATACCACTTAAAAGGAAAGGCAGGAAACAAGCTTAATTTTTTTTTCTGTTTCCCAGATGCTCTCTTTGTACACAGTAGGAGTGCCTGAAATCAGAATATGATCTCACTGCACTCAGTTGAGTGAGCAAATGAGATGGGCCCAGAAGGAGTATCCAAACACAAATTTACAAGAGGGGCGGGCAGTTGCAAGGCCACTAACATTAACACCAAAACAAAAAAAGGAAGGGTGGGTGGGACAAACTGAAGAGCAGAGTGAAAACTTCCAGTTCAGTTAATATTCCTTCCACACAGTTAAAATCAATTTAAATACTGTATTTTTTTTTTAAAAAAAAGAGCAGATAAAGGTACTTAAATTCTCTTATACATCCAGTTGAATATAGCAAGTTCTTAGCCGGCCAAAGCTGAGGTTTTTAAGCAGAAAATATTTCACACTGTACCACTTAAATAGGCAAGGACAGGAAATCAAAGAATGTGACTACCCCACACACCTGTAATTACTAGCAAATAACAAAATTCAGCAAACACTGACTAACTTCCAGTTCAGCTAATATTCCTTCCACACAGTTAAAATCAATTTAAATACTGTATTTTTTGAAAAAAGAGCAGATAAAGGTACTTAAATTCTCTTATACATCCAGTTGAATATAGCAAGTTCTTAGCCAGCCAAAGCTGAGGTTTTTAAGCAGAAAATATTTCACACTGTACCACTTAAATAGGCAAGGACAGGAAATCAAAGAATGTGACTACCCCCACACCTGTAATTACTAGCAAATAACAAAATTCAGCAAACACTGACTAACTTCCAGTTCAGCTAATATTCCTTCCACACAGTTAAAATCAATTTAAATACTGTATTTTTTGAAAAAAAAGAGCAGATAAAGGTACTTAAATTCTCTTATACGTCCAGTTGAATATAGCAAGTTCTTAGACGGCCAAAGCTGAGGTTTTAAGCAGAAAATATTTCACACTGTTCCACTTAAATAGGCAAGGACAGGAAATCAAAGAATGTGACTACCCCACACCTGTAATTACTAGCAAATAACAAAATTCAGCAAACACTGACTAACTTCCAGTTCAGCTAATATTCCTTCCACACAATTAAAATCAATTTAAATACTGTATTTTTTGAAAAAAAAAGAGCAGATAAAGGTACTTAAATTCTCTTATACGTCCAGTTGAATATAGCAAGTTCTTAGCCGGCCAAAGCTGAGGTTTTTAAGCAGAAAATATTTCACACTGTACCACTTAAATAGGCAAGGACAGGAAATCAAAGAATGTGACTACCCCCACACCTGTAATTACTAGCAAATAACAAAATTCAGCAAACACTGATTAACTTCCAGTTCAGCTAATATTCCTTCCACACAGTTAAAATCAATTTAAATACTGTATTTTTTTGAAAAAAAAAAGCAGATAAAGGTACTTAAATTCTCTTATACGTCCAGTTGAATATAGCAAGTTCTTAGCCGGCCAAAGCTGAGGTTTTTAAGCAGAAAATATTTCACACTGTACCACTTAAATAGGGAAGGACAGGAAATCAAAGAATGTGACCACCCCCACACCTGTAATTACTAGCAAATAACAAAATTCAGCAAACACTGACTAACTTCCAGTTCAGCTAATATTCCTTCCACACAGTTAAAATCAATTTAAATACTGTATTTTTTGAAAAAAAAAAAGAGCAGATAAAGGTACTTAAATTCTCTTATACGTCCAGTTGAATATAGCAAGTTCTTAGCCGGCCAAAGCTGAGGTTTTAAGCAGAAAATATTTCACACTGTACCACTTAAATAGGCAAGGACAGGAAATCAAAGAATGTGGCTACCCCACACCTGTAATTACTAGCAAATAACAAAATTCAGCAAACACTGACTAACTTCCAGTTCAGCTAATATTCCTTCCACACAGTTAAAATCAATTTAAATACTGTATTTTTTGAAAAAAAAAGAGCAGATAAAGGTACTTAAATTCTCTTATACATCCAGTTGAATATAGCAAGTTCTTAGCCGGCCAAAGCTGAGGTTTTAAGCAGAAAATATTTCACACTGTACCACTTAAATAGGCAAGGACAGGAAATCAAAGAATGTGACTACCCCCACACCTGTAATTACTAGCAAATAACAAAATTCAGCAAACACTGACTAACTTCCAGTTCAGCTAATATTCCTTCCACACAGTTAAAATCAATGTAAATACTGTATTTTTTGAAAAAAAAAGAGCAGATAAAGGTACTTAAATTCTCTTATACGTCCAGTTGAATATAGCAAGTTCTTAGCCGGCCAAAGCTGAGGTTTTTAAGCAGAAAATATTTCACACTGTACCACTTAAATAGGCAAGGACAGGAAATCAAAGAATGTGACTACCCCCACACCTGTAATTACTAGCAAATAACAAAATTCAGCAAACACTGACTAACTTCCAGTTCAGCTAATATTCCTTCCACACAGTTAAAATCAATTTAAATACTGTATTTTTTTGAAAAAAAGAGCAGATAAAGGTACTTAAATTCTCTTATATGTCCAGTTGAATATAGCTAGTTCTTATCCGGCCAAAGCTGAGGTTTTTAAGCAGAAAATATTTCACACTGTACCACTTAAATAGGCAAGGACAGGAAATCAAAGAATGTGACTACCCCCACACCTGTAATTACTAGCAAATAACAAAATTCAGCAAACACTGACTAACTACCAGTTCAGCTAATATTCCTTCCACACAGTTAAAATCAATTTAAATACTGTATTTTTTGAAAAAAAAGAGCATATAAAGGTACTTAAATTCTCTTATACGTCCAGTTGAATAAAGCAAGTTCTTAGCTGGCCAAAGCTGAGGTTTTTAAGCAGAAAATATTTCACACTGTACCAGTTAAATAGGCAAGGACAGGAAATCAAAGAATGTGACTACCCCCACACCTATAATTACTAGCAAATAACAAAATTCAGCAAACACTGACTAACTTCCAGTTCAGCTAATATTCCTTCCACACAGTTAAAATCAATTTAAATACTGTATTTTTTGGGGAAAAAAAGAGCAGATAAAGGTACTTAAATTCTCTTATACGTCCAGATGAATATAGCAAGTTCTTAGCCGGCCAAAGCTGAGGTTTTTAAGCAGAAAATATTTCACACTGTACCACTTAAATAGGCAAGGACAGGAAATCAAAGAATGTGACTACCCCACACCTGTAATTACTAGCAAATAACAAAATTCAGCAAACACTGACTAACTTCCAGTTCAGCTAATATTCCTTCCACACAGTTAAAATCAATTTAAATACTGTATTGTTTTGAAAAAAAAGAGCAGATAAAGGTACTTAAATTCTCTTATACGTCCAGTTGAATATAGCAAGTTCTTAGCCGGCCAAAGCTGAGGTTTTTAAGCAGAAAATATTTCACACTGTACCATTTAAATAGGCAAGGACAGGAAATCAAAGAATGTGACTAACCCCACACCTGTAATTACTAGCAAATAACAAAATTCAGCAAACACTGACTAACTTCTAGTTCAGCTAATATTCCTTCCACACAGTTAAAATCAATTTAAATACTGTATTTTTTGAAAAAAAAAGAGCAGATAAAGGTACTTAAATTCTCTTATACGTCCAGTTGAATATAGCAAGTTCTTAGCCAGCCAAAGCTGAGGGTTTAAGCAGAAAATATTTCACACTGTACCACTTAAATAGGCAAGGACAGGAAATCAAAGAATGTGACTACCCCCATACCTGTAATTACTAGCAAATAACAAAATTCAGCAAACACTGACTAACTTGAAGTTCAGCTAATATTCCTTCCACACAGTTAAAATCAATTTAAATACTGTATTTTTTGGGAAAAAAAAAGAGCAGATAAAGGTACTTAAATTCTCTTATACATCCAGTTGAATATAGCAAGTTCTTAACCAGCCAAAGCTGTGGGTTTTAAGCAGAAAATATTTCACACTGTACCACTTAAATAGGCAAGGACAGGAAATCAAAGAATGTGACTACCCCCACACCTGTAATTACTAGCAAATAACAAAATTCAGCAAACACTGACTAACTTCCAGTTCAGCTAATATTCCTTCCACACAGTTAAAATCAATTTAAATACTGTATTTTTTGAAAAAAAAGAGCAGATAAAGGTACTTAAATTCTCTTATACTTCCAGTTGAATATAGCAAGTTCTTAGCCGGCCAAAGCTGATGTTTTTAAGCAGAAAATATTTCACACTGTACCACTTAAATAGGCAAGGACAGGAAATCAAAGAATGTGACTACCCCCACACCTGTAATTACTAGCAAATAACAAAATTCAGCAAACACTGACTAACTTCCAGTTCAGCTAATATTCCTTCCACACAGTTAAAATCAATTTAAATACTGTATTTTTTTGAAAAAAAAAAGAGCAGATAAAGGTACTCAAATTCTCTTATACGTCCAGTTAAATATAGCAAATTCTTAGCCGGCCAATAAGCATAAAATATTTCACACTGTACCACTTAAATAGGCAAGGACAGGAAATTAAAGAATGTGACTACCCCCACACCTGTAATTACTAGCAAATAACAAAATTCAGCAAACACTGACTAACTTCCAGTTCAGCTAATATTCCTTCCACACAGTTAAAATCAATTTAAATACTGTATTTTTTTGAAAAGAAAAGAGCAGATAAAGGTACTTAAATTCTCTTATACGTCCAGTTGAATATAGCAAGTTCTTAGCCGGCCAAAGCTGAGGTTTTCAAGCAGAAAATATTTCACACTGTACCAGTTAAATAGGCAAGGACAGGAAATCAAAGAATGTGACTACCCCCACACCTGTAATTACTAGCAAATAACAAAATTCAGCAAACACTGACTAACTTCCAGTTCAGCTAATATTCCTTCCACACAGTTACAATCAATTTAAATACTGTATTTTTTTGGAAAAAAAAGAGCAGATAAAGGTACTTAAGTTCTCTTATACGTCCAGTTGAATATAGCAAGTTCTTAGCCGGCCAAAGATGAGGTTTTTAAGCAGAAAATATTTCACACTGTACCACTTAAATAGGCAAGGACAGGAAATCAAAGAATGTGACTACCCCCACACCTATAATTACTAGCACATAACAAAATTCAGCAAACACTGACTAACTTCCAGATCAGCTAATATTCCTTCCACACAGTTAAAATCAATTTAAATACTGTATTTTTTTGAAAAAAAAAAGAGCAGATAAAGGTACTTAAATTCTCTTATACATCCAGATGAATATAGCAAGTTCTTAGCCGGCAAAGCTGAGGATTTTAAGCAGAAAATATTTCACAATGTACCACTTAAATAGGCAAGGACAGGAAATCAAAGAATGTGACTACCCCCACACCTGTAATTACTAGCAAATAACAAAATTCAGCAAACACTGACTAACTTCCAGTTCAGCTAATATTCCTTCCACACAGTTAAAATCAATTTAACTACTGTATTTTTTTGAAAAAAAAAGAGCATATAAAGGTACTTAAATTCTCTTATACGTCCAGTTGAATAAAGCAAGTTCTTAGCTGGCCAAAGCTGAGGTTTTTAAGCAGAAAATATTTCACACTGTACCAGTTAAATATGCAAGGACAGGAAATCAAAGAATGTGACTACCCCCACACCTATAATTACTAGCAAATAACAAAATTCAGCAAACACTGACTAACTTCCAGTTCAGCTAATATTCCTTCCACACAGTTAAAATCAATTTAAATACTGTATTTTTTGGGAAAAAAAAGAGCAGATAAAGGTACTTAAGTTCTCTTATACGTCCAGATGAATATAGCAAGTTCTTAGCCAACCAAAGCTGAGGTTTTTAAGCAGAAAATATTTCACACTGTACCACTTAAATAGGCAAGGACAGGAAATAAAAGAATGTGACTACCCCCACACCTGTAATTACTAGCAAATAACAAAATTCAGCAAACACTGACTAACTTCCAGTTCAGCTAATATTCCTTCCACACAGTTAAAATCAATTTAAATACTGTATTGTTTTGAAAAAAAAGAGCAGATAAAGGTACTTAAATTCTCTTATACGTCCAGTTGAATATAGCAAGTTCTTAGCCGGCCAAAGCTGAGGTTTTTAAGCAGAAAATATTTCACACTGTACCACTTAAATAGGCAAGGACAGGAAATCAAAGAATGTGACTACCCCCACACCTGTAATTACTAGCAAATAACAAAATTCAGCAAACACTGACTAACTTCAAGTTCAGCTAATATTCCTTCCACACAGTTAAAATCAATTTAAATACTGTATTTTTGGGAAAAAAAAAGAGCAGATAAAGGTACTTAAATTCTCTTATACATCCAGTTGAATGTAGCAAGTTCTTAACCAGCCAAAGCTGTGGTTTTTAAGCAGAAAATATTTCACACTGTACCACTTAAATAGGCAAGGATGGGAAATCAAAGAATGTGACTACCCCCACACCTGTAATTACTAGCAAATAACAAAATTCAGCAAACACTGACTAACTTCCAGTTCAGCTAATATTCCTTCCACACAGTTAAAATCAATTTAAATACTGTATTTTTTGAAAAAAAGAGCAGATAAAGGTACTTAAATTCTCTTATACTTCCAGTTGAATATAGCAAGTTCTTAGCCGGCCAAAGCTGAGGTTTTTAAGCAGAAAATATTTCACACTGTACCACTTAAATAGGCAAGGACAGGAAATCAAAGAATGTGACTACCCCCACACCTGTAATTACGAGCAAATAACAAAATTCAGCAAACACTGACTAACTTCCAGTTCAGCTAATATTCCTTCCACACAGTTAAAATCAATGTAAATACTGTATTTTTTTGAAAAAAAAAGAGCAGATAAAGGTACTCAAATTCTCTTATACGTCCAGTTGAATATAGCAAGGTCTTAGCCGGCCAAAGCTGAGGTTTTCAAGCAGAAAATATTTCACACTGTACCAGTTAAATAGGCAAGGACAGGAAATCAAAGAATGTGACTACCCCCACACCTGTAATTACTAGCAAATAACAAAATTCAGCAAACACTGACTAACTTCCAGTTCAGCTAATATTCCTTCCACACAGTTAAAATCAATTTAAATACTGTATTGTTTTGAAAAAAAAAGAGCAGATAAAGGTACTTAAATTCTCTTATACGTCCAGTTGAATATAGCAAGTTCTTAGCCGGCCAAAGCTGAGGTTTTTAAGCAGAAAATATTTCACACTGTACCACTTAAATAGGCAAGGACAGGAAATCAAAGAATGTGACTACCCCCATACCTGTAATTACTAGCAAATAACAAAATTCAGCAAACACTGACTAACTTCCAGTTCAGCTAATATTCGTTCCACTCAGTTAAAATCAATTTAATTACTGTATTTTTTTGGAAAAAAAAGAGCAGATAAAGGTACTTAAATTCTCTTATACGTCCAGTTGAATATAGCAAGTTCTTAGCCGGCCAAAGCTGAGGTTTTTAAGCAGAAAATATTTCACACTGTACCACTTATATAGGCAAGGACAGGAAATCAAAGAATGTGACTACCCCCACACCTGTAATTACTAGCAAATAACAAAATTCAGCAAACACTGACTAACTTCCAGTTCAGCTAATATTCCTTCCACACAGTTAAAATCAATTTAAATACTGTATTTTTTGGAAAAAAAATGAGCAGATAAAGGTACTTATATTCTCTTCTACGTCCAGTTGAATATAGCAAGTTCTTAGCAGGCCAAAGCTGAGGTTTTTAAGCAGAAAATATTTCACACTGTACCACTTAAATAGGCAAGGACAGGAAATCAAAGAATGTGACTACCCCACACACCTGTAATTACTAGCAAATAACAAAATTCAGCAAACACTGACTAACTTCCAGTTCAGCTAATATTCCTTCCACACAGTTAAAATCAATTTAAATACTGTATTTTTGAAAAAAAAAAAGAGCAGATAAAGGTACTTAAATTCTCTTATACGTCCAGTTGAATATAGCAAGTTCTTAGCCGGCCAAAGCTGAGGTTTTTAAGCAGAAAATATTTCACACTGTACCACTTAAATAGGCAAGGACAGGAAATCAAAACATGTGACTACCCCCACACCTGTAATTACTGGCAAATAACAAAATTCGGCAAACACTGACTAACTTCCAGTTCAGCTAATATATCCTTCCACTCAGTTAAAATCAATTTAAATACTGTATTTTTTGAAAAAAAAGAGCAGATAAAGGTACTTAAATTCTCTTATATGTCCAGTTGAATATAGCAAGTTCTTAGCCGGCCAAAGCTGAGGTTTTTAAGCAGAAAACATTTCACACTGTACCACTTAAATAGGCAAGGACAGGAAATCAAAGAATGTGACTACACCCACACCTGTAATTACTAGCTAATAACAACATTCAGCAAACACTGACTAACTTCCAGTTCAGCTAATATTCCTTCCACACAGTTAAAATCAATTTA
Source organism: Protopterus annectens (assembly GCF_019279795.1). NCBI lineage: Eukaryota > Metazoa > Chordata > Ceratodontiformes > Protopteridae > Protopterus > Protopterus annectens. Next base: position 1,567,801,820 of record NC_056732.1, read on the forward strand.
AATACTGTATTTTTTTTAAAAAAAAAAGAGCAGATAAAGGTACTTAAATTCTCTTATACATCCAGTTGAATATAGCAAGTGCTTAGCCGGCCAAAGCTGAGGTTTTTAAGCAGAAAATATTTCACACTGTACCACTTAAATAGGCAAGGACAGGAAATAAAAGAATTTGACTACCCCCACACCTGTAATTACTAGCAAATAACAAAATTCAGCAAACACTGACTAACTTCCAGTTCAGCTAATATTCCTTCCACACAGTTAAAATCAATTTAAATACTGTATCTTTTTGAAAAAAAAAAGAGCAGATAAAGGTACTTAAATTCTCTTATATGTCCAGTTGAGTATAGCAAGTTCTTAGCCGGCCAAAGCTGAGGTTTTTAAGCAGAAAATATTTCACACTGTACCACTTAAATAGGCAAGGACAGGAAATCAAAACATGTGACTACCCCCACACCTGTAATTACTAGCAAATAACAAAATTCAGCAAACACTGACTAACTTCCAGTTTAGCTAATATTCCTTCCACTCAGTTAAAATCAATTTAAATACTGTATTTTTTGAAAAAAAAGAGCAGATAAAGGTACTTAAATTCTCTTATACATCCAGTTGAATATAGCAAGTTCTTAGCCGGCCAAAGCTGAGGTTTTTAAGCAGAAAATATTTCACACTGTACCACTTAAATAGGCAATGACAGGAAATCAAAGAATGTGACTACCCCCACACCTGTAATTACTAGCAAATAACAAAATTCAGCAAACACTGACTAACTTCCAGTTCAGCTAATATTCCTTCCACACAGTTAAAATCAATTTAAATACTGTATTTTTTGAAAAAAAAAAGAGCAGATAAACGTACTTAAATTCTCTTATATGTCCAGTTGAATATAGCAAGTGCTTAGCCGGCCAAAGCTGAGGTTTTTAAGCAGAAAATATTTCACACTGTACCACTTAAATAGGCAAGGACAGGAAATCAAAGAATGTGACTACCCCCACACCTGTAATTACTAGCAAATAACAAAATTCTGCAAACACTGACTAACTTCCAGTTCAGCTAATTGTCCTTCCACACAGTTAAAATCAATTTAAATACTGTATTTTTTTGAAAAAAAAAAGAGCAGATAAAGGTACTTAAATTCTCTTATATGTCCAGTTGAATATAACAAGTTCTTAGCCGGCCAAAGCTGAGGTTTTTAAGCAGAAAATATTTCACACTGTACCACTTAAATAGGCAAGGACAGGAAATCAAAGAATGTGACTACCCCCACACCTGTAATTACTAGCAAATAACAAAATTCAGCAAACACTGACTAACTTCCAGTTCAGCTAATATTCCTTCCACACAGTTAAAATCAATTTAAATACTGTATTTTTTTGAAAAAAAAAAAAAGAGCAGATAAAGGTACTTAAATTCTCTTATACGTCCAGTTGAATATAGCAAGTTCTTAGCCGGCCAAAGCTGAGTAATAACTACAGTGAATCCTTTTTTAGTGTTTTAATGAAAAATGCTTGAAAGAGGGGAAAAAAAGCACAAGAGTTGACTACAATTATCAACAGTATGTTGTAAATTAAACGGAGACAGGGTTTGGGAGAAGGAGATGAACTGGAATAAAACAAGAACATCTGGAAATATTGGACTTTCTTGGACTTTTTTTAAACCTGTAGGGGACTGTAAAGCATATGCCCTACTGCACATCAACATTTGGAGAATAAAATCAGTAACTTGGAAATTAACAAATGTGAGACACAAAAGCAACAATTATATCTGTGAAACATGACAGAACAAGAACATCTGGAAATATTGAACTTTTTGGACTCTGTTAAACTTGTAGAGGACTCTAAAGCATATGCCCTACTTCACATCATTAATGTTCAGAAAAATACTCAGGACAGGAGAACAGGAGGGAGAAAGTTAACTCTAAGTAAAACAAATGTTTTCTTTATAGTAATATTTAAATGGTGTATGTTTTTCTTTGCATGTTAAGTAAAGATTTTTCAGTTATTTTAAGTGTAATTGGGATACAATTTATTTTTCTTTTTGTTTCTTTATCTCTTCTTCTCTTTCATCTTGTTCAGTTTTAAGAAATGTAGGCACTGCAATTTAGAAAAAAAAAGATCTGGTTAAAAGAGCACGATAAAAGAAAAAAACAGTGTGCTTTTTCTCATTATTACATAGGGAAATGACTGGGTTAAAGCAATTAACCTAATCTAGTAACAAGTTTTTATAGAAAGCAAGAAAATGAAAAAGAATATTGAATATTATAAGGCTATTTTCTAGTAAACAGTTTTGTGCCTGGTTCTCATGTCATAGCAGACAATCTGATAAAGAGAAATGACTTGACAAAATGCTTTCTGTTTTCAAATGTTTTCAAAGCTGAGAGAGCTAGAAAGATAAGACAAAACCAAACAGCACTTAATAGAACAACAGGCTATACCATGCATCTTAGCATGGATAACCTTTATTTTAGGTTAGCTCGAGTCTATGTGTGTGTGGCTGTCAGTAAGGAACATCTGTTCCTATTAGGAGGGTAAAACTTCAATATTTAAAGAAATAATTTAGAGGGACTGACAAATGTTAAAGTATTGCAAAATAGGGGGAATCTCACAGAACAAGGAGAGAAGCAACTGCAGAATGCTAAACAGAAAACAAGAGACTATTTTGATAATATGCATGAGTTTAGACAGATTGTTGTTAAGCAACTGTGTTTTGATAACTCTAGAGCACAAAGACTTTCAGCACAATGACTCGTGCAACAGAAAGTAGAGATGGCTGCCACCAAGCTTAGGGAGAGTGCATAACAAGGAAGACAACAAGGGATCCTGTAGAAGTATTAGAAATATTTTGTAAATTCTTTGAATGTCTGTATAAAGCAAAGAAATATGCAAATCAAGAAACTGTACAATGGAAATGTTCATGGAAGAATTAAGTATGTCAAGGTTAGAGGTACAAGAAGTTCAATTACTAGCAGTTAGGATAGGAGGAGATGAGATAAAAATGGTGATGTATAACCAATCTACAGGAAAGTCCCCATGAATAGATGGTATTCCTATGGAAGTTTGGAAGCTAGGAGGAAAAAATGATAAAAAATCTGGAAGGTTTTCTTTAACAGTATTTTAAGAGGAGAAGAAATAGCAACATCCTGGCAGAAAGCAGTGTTAGCTGTAATACCTAAAGAGGGTAAAGATCCATCAGATCCAGCTTCATACAGGCCCATTTCAATACTAAATCATGATTATAAGTGTTTACATCTATAATGGATAAAATAATGGCAAACGTGATGCCAAAATTAATAGATATGGATCAATGTGGTTTTGTGTAGGGGTGGAAAACATTTAACAACATTAACAGAACACTGATGATCCTCAGGGAAGCATAATGCAAGAAAATACCACCATTTTTGGTGGGTCTTGATGTAGAGAAAGCATTTGACAGAGTAAGCTGGGACTTTATGAGCAGAGCAATGGAAGCAATTGCATTGTTTTACAAAATTATAAGGTTGATTAGGAGGATATATGAGGGATTGGAGGTGAAAATTAAAGTGGGTGGGGTCCTCTCTGATGATCTCTGCTTGAGCAGAGAAACCAGGCAGGGGTGTCCTCTCACCCCTTTGTTATTTGCATTATATTTAGAACTATTGACAAAGAAAATAAGGGATTCAGAAATTCAAGGATATAATTAGTATGGGAATTGTGACAATATGAGGTACTCCCAGCCATGCCAGGAGAAATAGGGCAGTGGATTTGTAACATAATCAACCAGCACAGCTAGCTGGAATTTTGTAAATAATTATATGTCATTTGTATATCAAACTGATTTGTACAGATGCTTGTGCTGAAAATGTATTTGTGAGATTTGCTTGTGTTAAAATGTATCAACAGTGTGCCCTGCTGGAAGGAAACAAGATGTGCATGCATTATTGTAACTGTTTAAATGTATATATTGTAACAGCACATACTAGAAGTGAAGAGGTTAATCTTAATCCACCTGACTTTGCAAAATATTCTTGAAATTAAATTACTTTAAGGGTTAAGCCATAAATATGTTATCCTACAGTTTTGAAGGGAGCCAGAGACGCAATGTCTTCACTAGTGAATACATTGCAGCTCCTGTAAGAACAGTGACATGGTTTTATGTTTTTATGACGTTCAGCAGCCGCACCACATCTGAGCAAAGTTTTATCTGTTTATATTGTAGTACATAGGTGCTAAACCCTGGTAGCTTCTAATGATGGAGGATAATGAGAGAAACAGAGTCAAATGACTAGATGTATGTGATGTCATTCTGTACAGAAATAATGTTTTAATATTAGAAAAGACTGAAGCCACAGGAGGTTCTATATTCTGTCTTGGATCTGACAAGGACCACTCACCCATCTTGAGTTGCTCTATTCAGTAAGTAAGTAGGAACAGTAATTATTTTAGTCAATCAGGAATAGATAGCGAGATTAGCTAAATCTGTTTTTTATAACCATGTGACTTTCCATCGGTGTTATTTTTAATAATCCCTGTGACTGAACTGTAAATAGATATTTAGTATTTTCATGTTGTTTTTATTATTTATTGTTAAATATATTTAAACTTTTCATTGTAGCTGGTCCTTTTTAGAAAATATTTAAATTCTAAGAGTATTTGCACATATTTATTTGGTGACAACTCTGGCCACTTCTGAAACCCTTTCTGTTTAGTCAACATTAGCATTTGTATTAATATTAATTTCACTCAGTATAATTGAGTACCCTTTTAAGAGCCTTAAAGTAGCTGGTAGGGGTTTTGGTGGCAGTGATAACTATCTTATAGTCTGGGCAGAAGGAGGCACAGTAGGTGAATCTATAGAGCCCTTCCCAGGTGTGTGTGTGTGTGTGTGTGTGTGTGTGTGTGTGTGTGTGTGTGTGTGTGTGTCACCTGCTGGGAGCATGGACACAAAGCACTGATTTCACAGAGAGGGTGTGGGAGGACTTAGCTTGGAACCCATGCTACAGACACAACTCTGAGCTGTGCAAGTGGGGAGCCTTATTGGGGGACTGGACAGATACAGAGAGGAACCAGTTTCCAGACTGATCATTTTCCCTGAGTGTTCTTATGGAACCTGGTTGACCTGGTTGACGTCTTTGAGTCAGTCACCAGAGCTGTGGATGAGGGCAAGGCAGTTCATACAGCCTACCTAGATCTGGCCAAGGCCTTTGATACTATTCCCCACTCAGGAATTATTGATAAACTCACCAAATTAGGCATAAACCCTTATATCACTAGATGGGTTGCAAACTGGCTCACAGAACCCACAGTGAGAAAGTAGTGGACTCCAAGTCAGACTGCTGACCAGTCACAAATGAAGTCCCACAGGGATCAGTCTTGGGTCCTCTCCTGTTTGGCATCTACTTCTCAGAAATCCAGGCCAACACGGAGGGAGTCTGGCTGACCAAGTTCGCAGACGACTGCAAGCTGGGAGCCATTATTAACTCCCCAAGTGATGTAGACATCCTACTGAAATACTTAGTATTTTCCTTCTCTGTGTGTTTTTTGTCAATATTAAAGTTTTATCTAGCTGAAGCCATGCTGCTGTATTTGTGGATTTTTATTTGTATCCTACAGAAAGGCCTCACTGAGACCAATGACTAGTGTCAAAACCATAGCCTTAGGCTTAATGCCAAAAAATGCGTCATCATCTCCTTTGGGAAAAACTCAGTTCCCACTAATTACCACATCAATGGGAGCCCACTGAACACTGAAGGTGTTATAAGAGATCTGGGGACACAGGTTGACAGCAACCTCACCTTCGACCTCCACATTGCCACTGTGGTCAAAAAGTCCTTCTATGTGGCACATCTCATTACCAAGGGTTTTGCATCCAGGAAGAAAGAGGTCATCATCTCTCTCTCTCTACTCTTCCCTCATTAGGCAAGTCATCGAATATAATGCCCCATTTGGCATGTACCTCACTAGACACATGCAATGGCTGGGAAGGCCATAAAAATACCTCATGAAGAGGATCCTAGGCCTTAAGCACATGTCCTACATGGACAGACTCAAACAACTCCAGCTATTCTCTGTCTCATATCATCTACTAAGAGGCGATCTCTGCTTGACTTACAAAGCCATGTCTAACCCAGCTCTGTTAGAAATGCTACATATAAAGAAATCCCAATCCCTATGCACCACACGTTCATGAGATTGACCTAAACCTCATTACCACAATCAACACAACATGCTGGAGGGACAGGTTAATAACCCAGAGTCTGCCCATGCTCTGGAATAGACTTCCCATACATGTCAAGCAGAGCACTTCACTGGGCCTCTTCAAAAGAAATCTTGATAAGTGGATGGGAAATAGAAAGTTCACCCCAGGGATCACTCCAGTGGCTCTACTTGATAGAGGCACTGGGAGCTAACGTCGGGTGCCACGATGCCAGGGCACTTCTATGGGCTAGGCTTGTAAAAGCTCCAGGTCCATTAGCCTAGTACACACCTATGAACCTATGCAGAGAGGGCTGCATCTGGAAATACTGAGTGTATCCATTTGTAATACAAGTGAACTTCCCTCTCCAATGTCAGTGGTGAGGATTCAGGCTCCTTGATTACTAGCTCAGAGTGGGGACATCACAGTAGTCAAGAAAAGCTGTCTCTATTTGAGGATGACATTATTTTATACCAGACAAAACCAGAAAGAGACATTACAGTGCTGTGGAATATATTGAGACAGTTTCAGATCTTTTCAGGATATAACATTAATGAAGCTAAATCAAAGACTATAGTGGTAAATTATGTACCCACATATGAGTTGGTTCAGCAATACCCATACTTATGTGGACATAATAAAATGAAGTATTTAGCAGTATAGATTAAAAATTATTCTGGTGTGGCAGCTAATGATATGTGGGAAGAGACTAAACAAAAGATAATACAAAAACTGCAGTCCCTAAGGGCTCTATTAATTTTGCCTACATAAAAACAAGAACAGAACTTGCACCTAGCTAAGCAGACCAAATTACAGCTCGAACAATCAGCATAATGTGAAAGTTTAAACTTTCTATACTGAGAAGGATGTATAAACATATCAGTTACATCAATATATTGACACACATTACACCTACAGCTAAAGGTGCCATTCCGTTCTAATCTCAAAGGCATGTCATTCCTGTGCAAGATATTTTTGTAACATAGTAGATGCTTTAAAGACTTTTTATTCTTAAAATGAAAACTTAGCTTAGTGCCAACTATACGCTTAAATCTCATTGTCCATCAATATTGGCCAATGTTTCTTGAATATTTCACAAATCTCACTGACATCTGATGAAAAATATAAAAAAAAAAACATATCACGTGTAACAGCCTTTGTATTTACACTGGCTTATCTGTATCTCATGCTGAAAAATAGGGTATGGCTTTCTTTCTCCTATAATAAGCATAAGAAGTAAAGTTCTGACTAACCTCTCTATCTGAGTAGAACCTTCACTTCAAATCTACCTGACACTTAGAGCTCTCTCAAAGCTCAGATCCTCACAATTCAACCTAGAGATTCTAAAGCCTTGCCCCTTCATGATATTATCAAAAACAAACTTCGGATGCATACTTCTACAATGTAAAATATGATTTCTCCTACAATCTTTCCTAAAAACAACTGGATGAAAAATGCCCATCGCACATTCTAGTCATTCTGACATCCAGAAAATCAGTCTCACTTCTAAACAACTTCATTGTAAAATACAAAAAGGAGGTAGATGAATTATTAAAATCTAGAAAATCTGTAAGCTTAGAGTCAGATCCTGACAATAAAAGAAACAAATATTTTATAATATAAAATGTGCTCCACAAATTCAACATTTCTCAAAACATACTCAACATCTCACTGAGTCAATACCATATTGGCACAGCAATTGGCCCAAGATGTGCCCATAGCTACACATAATTTCTGCAAATAATAGCAATTCTCAAAAATAAATACATTATTAACAAGAATCAACTCAATCAACATACATACCAAATTGAAACACAGGTGGCCAGTAGGAAGGTAGCTGGAATAAAGAAGCTGAACCACAACAAAATAAAATCTTTTTTAATACAAAATGGTGAGTGCTTTCACAATGGTAACCATTGCTTCGTCAGACAGTTCATTCAAACAGCAACAGCACTTAAATACTTTAATTCATTATTAAAACAACCAATCCTGCCACTCAAGTTAATTCAGCACTCAGCAATCAATTAATTGATATGGTTACATTTTGCCCTTAGTTAATTGCTGAAGTCAGAAAAACTCTTGTTTAAAAAGCACATGCACAAAATATAAGGGCAAGAACATGTAGATAAATATAAATAAAATACATAAAAAAATCAATGAATAAGTATATATACTCATGTTCCCCATTTAGTAACTACTTATGTACGTGGGTATAAGCATAAAAATATCTATAAAAATATAAGCAATACACACTTAGCAACTTAATACATATATTCTGCCTAATAAATGCACATGTTGTCCACCTAGTAAATACATATGCTTTAATACATACATCTCAACAAATGCTTGTCTTTAATGATATCAATGCTAGAAGCAGCTCAAGAAATACTGTCATATTGACCCAAAGTCCTGCATGTGTTTATGTAGTCTTCTCTTGCTAAAATAGTATTATTTTTTATTTTATTTTAAGCTTCTAGATTTTAGCACTGGCTTCAATGGAACACTATCATTCAAACCCAAACCTCTGTGTGCTCCTAAATGCAAAATCCATTTTACTTCCATATTTTCAGTAGTATTGACTATGTCCCCCATCCTATTGCTGACATTCTTAATGTGCAAAACCTGAAACAAAAATATACGGTCATCCCCCTTATCCAATGTATGCTTAGCCAAGGCACTATACAGTTGCCCTTTTCTAGTGCAGTAAAGGTGATCCCTTATTCGTTCCCTAAGGTGACAGTTAGTTTTGCCAATATAGAAATGGAAACATGTTGTGCAATGATGTACATACACTATGCTCTTAGTATTGCAATCAGCAGAATTCCTTAGCTCCCATAGACACACTGTTTCAGGATGCTTAAAAAACATTGATTCATCTATATAAATGCACTGTGTGCATTTTCCACATCTATGGGTACCATTCACAGTGCTATCCATTACAGTAGGTATCCTTGGATAGCAAAGCTGCTGCTTCAGATTTTTCTTATTTCTAAATGCAAAATGTGGTTGTCCACCCACTATGTTTGTAGTATCCTCATCTACTAACAACATATGCCAATTTTGTTGTATGATGGTTTCAAACCTTTTCACATTTCTTGTATATGGTAAAACCATCGGAATGCACATTAATACACTATTCCTGATACCTACCCTGTCACTACCTGCTCTATCAGAGTAGTAGGGCTTAGCTTTACCTTTCTTTTCTTTGTGTACATTATGGTACATCTTATCAATTTCATGTTCACTATACCCCCTATTAATGAAACCTGTTCTTAGCTTAGTTATCTCATTTCTATACACTTCCTCTTGACAACATAGGTAAGATGTTCTCATTGCCTGACCTCTGATTATGTTAGGAAAAATCTTAGGGTTATGCATATATGAGTTAACTAAGCTAAACACAGAGCAACAGGGCACTGCGACAGCATGCATTTTCTGATTAATAAGAAGCATAAATCAACAGTATAAAATATGACAGAAAACCAGAACATTATGCAAAATCAAGGACAGATGAAAAGCCACTGTTGTACTTGTGTCTACCTTGAATGGGGGAATACTCTTCACACTTACACTGCATTGCTACTCCTTGCCTTGCTTGAGCACATCCAGAGTCACTACATGGGGTAGTGGGGTGCAACAAGTATGTCACAATTTGAAATGTCTCTGGCTGACGGTGATGACTTTGACACTCCTACCTCTCAACCTCAGAGCAAGAAATCTGGACAAAGCCATACATAGAAGTGGGACACAGGCCCAAAATAAGGACAATTTTTAAATATTGCTCTTATATAGGTTCATAGGTTCATACTAGGCTATCTGCCCTGGGGCAATTATAAGCCTAGCCCAATTCTGTATGGCTTACGCCACCCCTTGATTTGAGTATACTGTGCCCTTTTTAAGGTTTAGTTTACTGTGCCTTTGTCTAATAGTGACACGGGAGTAATCCCTGGGACAAACCTACGATCCCCCATCCACTTATCGAGATTCTTCTTGAAGAGATTCAGTGAGGTGCTCTGCCTCACATGAACTGGAATTCTATTCCAGAGCAAAGGGAGCCTCTGGGTTATGAACCTGTCCCTCCAGCAAGTTCTATTTATTTCTGTGCTGAGGTTCAAGTCCCTCGAGCGTGTGGCTCTAAGGGATTTAGATTTACTGAGGTGGAGCATGTCCATTAATTCTGGATTTGACATAGCTTTGTATGTCAGGCATAGATCGCCTCGAAGTAGGCGGTATGCAACTGAGTAGAGCTGGAGTTTTTTTAACCGAGCAGCATATGGCATCTGTTTGAGACCCTTGATCCTCTTGGTGAGATACTTTTGGGGTCTTTCTAATTGCTGCAAGTGTCGGGTAAGGTACATCCCAAAAGGGGCATTGTATTCTATGATGGGCCTGATGAGCGATGAATAAAGGGGCACGATAACCTCTCTTGATCTAGATGTGAAACCCTTCATGATGAGGTGGGCTATGTAGAAGGTCTTTCTAACCACTTTGGCAATGTAGTTTTCAAAGGAGAGATTTCTATCAACTTGGGTCCCCAGGTCCCTAATAACTTTCTCTGTACTTAATGGGTTTCTGCCTATGTGGTAATTTGTGGGCACATTGTTTTTGCCAAAGGATATGACTATACATTTTTTGCCATTTAGCTTTAAACCATGGTGCTGGCACCAGTTATCTGTCTCTGTGAGACCTTTTTGAAGGATGTTTGTGTCAGCTGGAGAGTTGATTATGGCGCCCAGTTTGCAGTCGTCTGCGAACTTGGTGAGCCATAGTCCTCCCACGTTTGCCTGTACCTCAGAAAAGTATATACCGAACAAGAGTGGTCCCAGGACAGAACCCTGTGGGATGCCACTTGTGACCGGTTTCGAGTCTGACATGGCTCCAGTAACTCTCACTCTGTGGGTTCTGTCTTTGAGCCAGTTTGCGACCCATCTTGTGACATAGGGGTTTATATTTAAGCTGGATAGCTTATCTATGATGCCCGAGTGGGGTATTGTGTCAAATGCCTTTGCAAGGTCCAGATAGGCTGTGTGGACTACCTTCCCTTCATCTATGGCTTTGGTGACTGTTTCAAAGAAGTCAACCAGGTTCAAAAGGCAGGATCTGCCCTTGACAAAGCCGAACTGGGTAGGATCTAGTGTCTGTAGGTCCCCAATGTCTTTGTTTATGAGCTCCATGATGATCCTCTCCATAGCCTTGCAGACTAAGCTAGTCAGGCTTATGGGTGATAGTTTCCAGGGTCCGTAGAGACTCCACCTTTGTGGAGTGGGACCACTGTTGCTGTACGCCATTCTGTGGGCACATATCCTGTAGTGAGGCTGAGATTGTATAGCTGTTTTATTTGAGGGATTAGTTCCTCTTGGAGTTCATGTAGGACGCAACCTGGGACGCCATCTGGTCCCATGGAAGCAGTGTTTTTGCTTTGGAGAGGGCAGCCTTCACCTGAGCATCTGAGATGTTTGGGAGACAGCCCTCTGCCGGGATAGATACTTGCTCTTTTGGGGGGGAGGGGGTGGAGAAGTTTGCACTGAACCTGTCTGCCAGGATATTGGCGATGTCTGTGGGTTCAGTATATTTTTTATCATTTAGAATCAACTCAGAACAAGTCTGGGAGTTGCATCCCAGGTTTCTAACATAACTGAAAAAAGCCTTATGATTGTCTTTGGTGTCCTGTGCAATTTTTCTCTCAAAGCTGGCCTTGGAGGATTTTATGAGGGATCGTAATTTTTTGCTAGTACTGATCAGAGATGCCTTCCCTATTAGGGATTTTGCTCTATCATTTAGTAGCTTCCTCCTTCTGTTGTACAGTTTATTTATGGCAGGGGTCCACCAGACTGGATGCCTGCCTTTGGATGATTGGGTCTTGGTTTTGTTTGGGATAGCATGATCCATGCATTCCTGGAGATGTCCGTAGAATGCATTTATATAGGATTCTGCAGTTTGGGCTGTAGTTTCCACTGGCCCTGGGGCCTTGAAGGATTCCACTTCAGTTTTGAGAAGTGTGAAGTTTGCTTTTGAGAAGTTTTTCACTGTGGTTTTCTGGGCTGGGGTGGGGTCGGGATGTGGATATCCAGTGAAATTAATTTATGGTCTGATCTTACCAATGAGGGATATACTTCTGGTATGGAGCATAGAGTCCCCATGTTGGTAATGATCAGGTCTAGTATGTTGTCCCCTCTTGTGGGAGTGGTGACTAGTTGTTCCATAGCATTTGAGTTTATAATTTCCAGGAATCTTTGGGATAAGGTGCTGGGCTTGAGTAGTGCTTCCAGTCAATGTTTGGTTAGTTGAAGTCGCCCAATTTCGGAGAGATCTTCATGTTCTCCAATGTTTTCAGGAAAGCCGAATGGGATTCCTGACTTTGAGAGGGTGGTCTGTAGGATGCTATAAACTGAAAAGCAGTCTTGCCCACTGTTAGTTGCACATGGATGGTCTCTGATACTTCGTGCAATGCCACTAACCTGGAGGTGTAGATATCCTTGATAAATATGGAAACTCCCCCTCCTTTTGTGGTTCGGTCTGGGTTTTGGGGCCAAAAAGCATGATATGAGGTATAGCCTGGTAGTGCTGGGGTGCTCTCTGGAGCCTTGAACCAGGTTTCTGTCACTGCACAGATATCAATGTTCTCCATACTGAGGAGAGCTTCAAGTGCGTGCATCTTGAGGTTAAGACTTCTGGCGTTTAGCAGCATTACCCTTAGTTTCTTGTTCCTTGTGCTGTCTATGGGGTGGGTTTGACTTTTGAGCCTTGCCTAAAAAGGCACTATGGGGTGGCAAGAGCCTTTGCCAATATCCGAAAGCCCAGTGGTGACAGGTGCAAGCCGTCCCTAGCGAAACAACGTGGCTTGTCGAGCATGTCATCCCAGGCTGACAGACACTGGATCCCCTTTGAATGACACCAACATTTTAGCCAATTGTTAAAATCGATCATTTTGTCTTTGTACTGTGGCATCATTCTAGGTGAGGGTAAGATGCTGCTCAAGGTCAGGGTCATACCAGCCTGGGCTACATGATCAGAGAGCTCCTCTATGTCTCTTTTCATGTAGTCCAGGGAGGTACGTCTCAGGTCATTCACACCAGCATGTACAATGACTGAGTCATATTTGTATTTGCTTTGGAGTGACCTGAGTGCTTGCGTTATGTGTGGGATCCTAGCACCTGACAGGCAGCTCACCGTGACCTTCTCTTTATTCAGCCTGGTGAGCGGGACGTCAGTGTGTCTGACAATAGAGTCACCTATAACAAGAGTATCAGGTGTGTTTGTTATTCAGCCTTAAGGGCTGTGGCTGCTTGGCACACTGACTTTGTGGGTTATGTGTTGTGTGTGTTTTGTTTTGAGGTAGTGTTTGCTTGGATGTCTGCTTTGGAGGTCTCTGTTGCTTAGGTAGATTTTTATTTAGAGCCTCCGAGTATGTTTTTGTGTATTTATGTGTTTGGTTCACTGATGTGGTGGGACTATGTGATACTGGAATTGTGTTGTGTGAGGTTACCTTCTCCTCCTGACTGGTTACACCAGTTTTGAGATGAGAGAGCTCAGCCTCCAGTTTGGCTAAATAGTTGCATCTCTCACATATATTTTAACCTGTTTGGAGGAGGAGAGGGTTGTCCGTGTACATGAGACAGTTGTAACATTGCCTCAAAATTCCCAGATTCACCAGCTGGACTGGAGAGGAAACCATTGACTGACCTTTGGACATGCTAGAGTAATAGGGAAACTGAATTTAAGATGGACCAATAGAGGACAGGTTAATCGTAGAGAGTATAAGAGTAAGTAGTGCTTATGGTTTAATAGTGCTAACTTGTAGGATTACTTAATTGGACCAGTGAAGGGCCTTAGAATGAGAATATGGTGTTTAAATTGAGAGATAGAGAAGTTCTAAGGGAAAAAGTGAAGAGCAGACTTTGTGGAGCCAGAAATAGTTTAAACCCAATTAGGCGGCACTGCCCGTTGTTGCGCTATGCTCAAAAATGCGCAAAACTGCGCAAAAGAGGGTTTTAAGAGAGGAGTTTTGGAATTGACCCAAAATGGCCAATAAAACTACAGTTTCAAGTCAGTGACCACTCCCACAGGGGCAGGCAGGCTGCTCAATGTTTTTCACTGCCACTGATCAATAGAGAGACTTTCCTTTAGCCCAAGCAAAAAATGGCCTCACAGAAACTTACAAACAGTTCAAGAACAGCAAGCCTGTAACTGAACTTTTTTAAATCTCAGAAAAGCATTAATGCATTTCACTCATTCCAGGACTGTAACTTAGATATTAGACCCTGTTGCTTAGCTAATCTGTGTGCTGTGCCTACCACAAATCATAGTTTATTCTGTCTGTGCCTTGTTAATTTCTGTTATATTGGTACTTGAATATGTTTAACTTAAAACATTTCTTCTTAGAGTTGCTTTAACCAATTTTTAACTGGAAACTTACTATGTATGCCTTAACTACCTGATTTTAAACTCCTGAGTCTTGTACTGTATGCTTCATTACCCCTTTTTTTTCTCTTTCCTTGCACATTTCAGCCTGTGTTCCTGTTTCTCTTGCTGTAATCTCCCGAACGTTCCCTTTTGGAAGTCCAAACTAAGGAACCCTCAAACAAGAACATTATCTGTAAAACGTAAACCCATCCAGCTCCCTGCAAGGCATTGTCAGTGAAAGTATGTGTAGTGCTATATCTATTTCTGCCCGTTTGAAGGTAGTACATACTTTCTTGTAGGTCGCTGTACGCTTCCCTGCCAGGTCAGTGAGCAGCCAAAGCTCTCCCTCTTCTTGCCCACTGAATTATCCTACTCTCTCTATTTTACATATTTTTGCCTCTTCCAGTCCTTTACAATAACCTTACTCCCCCTCTATATTTCTTTACCCCCACTCTTGCTGTACATATGCTCACTCCTCTTCTCACCTAACAGTATTTTTCCCCTATAGGACTCTCTGCTGTATTAATCTGACTGCCCACTAGGTGGCGCTCTCCCACCATTAACCATAACTCTAACTTGTTGTCAGTCGTTTTACTTAACATAACTGTGCAAACTCACCTTCTGGCTCTCACTCCATTGATTGTTTTCCTCCCTTCCTTTTCTCTGTCCTTTGGCTCTTTCTGCTCCGTTCACCCTACGGGCTCACTCCTCTCCCCTACCCTGCCCCCAATTCCCACCCACCCCCAGCACCTCTACATTTATTCCTGACTAACCCCTCCCACCCAAACCAATTAACTAATCACTTTCCTCTCCTTATCACCCCTCCCTTTCCTACTCCTCCCTATACTCCTTAACCCACCTTATCCTCCTTACTCAGTCTCTCTCTCTCTCTCCCTGTAAAGACTTACTTCCCCCTCTACTTCCTCTACCTCTTCTCCTCTATTAACCTGTAAACTTCCTCATACATCTCTCCCTTCTTTTTTTTCCCTCACATTATCCTACTATGTCTTCACATACCATTTATACTATCCTTGTCTCATGCTCCCTTCTTGTGCTACTAATTCCTCTTTATTCTGCTACTTCTTACTCTTCCAAAACACCCTCATGCCTACCTCCTTCTCAAACCATTCCTTGCACTCACCCAAAACTATTCCTAGCATCCCACTTCCATACAATAACACCCTCTCTTATTTCTCCTAGCCTGCTACACCTATTCCTCCCCAAACTCCTCTCCACCACAACAAATACCCTCACTCTTCAATCTCTACTAGCCGCAAACAGCTTCCTTCTTAATAAACCCAAAAAGTTAAAAGTTACTCCCATTAATGTCCTAGCCTTATCTGGAGACATCCATCCAAACCCTGGCCCTTGCCTCACAACAAACTCCTCCCCTTCCCCACTTTATCCATTTCATACATCCACTCTCCCCCTCCCTCTTCTTCTTCTACCTCCTGTCCTAACACCCTTAAGTTCTTCACCATATATGCCCAAAGCCTTAATAAAAAAATACACCAAATACAAGCTTGGATTTCCCACAACCAACCTGACATCCTAGCCATTTCAGAAACCTGGCTAAAACCCCATATTGCTGACTCCGAGATCCTACCACCTGGATTCCAAATCCATAGAAGTGACCGTTTAAATAGAAAAGGTGGAGGCTCTGCTCTAATCTACTCCAACCTTCTCTCTCTCATTCCTCTACAAACTCCAATTCCAAAATTCAAAAATACTGAACTAACCGCTTGTCTCCTACAATTAAATAAACATAAAAATATCTGCATTATCTCACTATATATTTCCCCAGGTGACAACATCTCTACCCTTGAAAATATTCTTCACTGGGCCTCTACTAAAATAAATTTCGAAACCTACATTCTAGGCGATGTTAACATTGATTGGAATAAAATCAAGTTACCTTCTCAGTCCTTATTCATTAACCTCTACAATTTCTCCCAAGTAATACAGACAACCACTCACCCTAACAAACACCACCCCCCAGGATCAATCATCGACTGGGTTCTAGTCTCCCATCCAAATAAAATAACTCTCTCTGGTACTATCCCAGACACATTCAGTGACCATCTCCCTGCTTTCATACATCGCTCAACCAACATTACTAAACACCAACACCACTATATTCACACTCGCAATCTCAGCAACTTCAACCCCTCAAATCTCTCAAACACTTTTAAATATATAAACTGGCAAATCATTTATACTCTTCCCCTTGACAGTGCTGTAGAATATTTTAACTCTTATCTTCCTAAAAACCCTCAACTCCCAAGTCCCACCAAGAAACAAACGAATCAAGACTAATTCTGCTCCTTGGCTATCCAAAGAAACTAAACAAATCATGCACTCCAGGGACAAATCCTGGAAGCTCTACCAAAAAAATAAGATGCCTTCTACCTTGCTTCAATACACCCAACTCCGCAACCAAGTAAAGAAACTAATCACCTCCGACAAAAAAAATTACTGCAATAAACTTCAGTCCAATAATAACAAGAACCCTAAACAATTCTGGAAATCTATTAATTGCCTACTCCACCCAGGATCTAGGAATAATCCCTGCCCTGACCCTAGCTTAACCGACTCAGAACTAAGCTCTCACTTCAACACATTCTTTACAGAATCCATTGCTAATCTAACCAAATCTTTTCCCAACAATAATCCATCCGACTCTCTCTCTTCTACTCCCAGCACCCCTAGTAACTGTACGCTTAATTTCCAACTCAAACCTGTACCAACTACTTTCATAAAAAGACTCCTATCAAAACTAAAGCCTTGCTCAAATGCCCCAGACAACTTACCCTCCTCCTTCCTCAAAACTGCTGCAGATGGTATTGCTCTCCCTATCAGCATCCTAATTAACCTATCTTTAAAAGAGTCTTATGTACCCAAACTTTGGCGATCTGCCTTCATTCTACCTCTACACAAAGGAGGCAAAAACTACAATATCTCTAATTTCCGCCCAATTGCCTTACTCTCACCATTATCAAAAATACTTGAAAAATGTGTCCATCACCAACTTATGCCTTTTTTAACTCAGAATCTCCTCTTAACTCCTATCCAGCATGGCTTTCACCCTGGCCACAGCACCACTACTGCCTTACTATCCTTCTTAGATACAGTAAATCGAGCATGCGATTTTGGATTTCTAGTATCCACAGTACTGCTAGACATTTCCAAAGCCTTTGATACCATCTCCCACAAGCACCTTCTCTTTCATCTCTCCAACCTTCATCTCTCCCCTGATACCCTTTCCTGGTTCTCCAGCTACCTATCTGACAGATCTCAAGCTGTCAGATGGAAGAACTCTACCTCCTCTTTCTTGCCAACACCTACCGGTGTTCCCCAGGGGTCCATCCTCGGACCCATGCTTTTCAACATTTTCATTAACAACCTTCATTCAATCATCCCTGATACAACAGTTATCCAATATGCAGACGACTCCACCTTAGTCTGTGCCGCCTCCAACCTTCCTGAACTATTGACTAAAACTCAAACAGCTTTTTCCACTACCGAAAACTGGATGCACCAAAACCATCTCTCACTCAACTTTAACAAATCTAAAATTCTTCTGTTTCCTCCCTCCAGAAAATTCTCCTTCGACAAGAATGCTTTCAAAGTCCTTAACCAAAGCAACTCTGCCATAGAAGTGGTCCCTTCCGCAAAACTCCTCGGCATTACCATAGACGAACACCTTAAATTTGATATCCACATCCAACAAAACATCAAGAAAACCCATCAAAAGCTAGGCATGCTCTATAGAAATAACCACTTTCTCTCCAACTCTGCAAGGCAAACTATTGCTAATACCTACCTCCTACCCTCTCTATTATATGGAGCCCCTTCACTAACTAACATATCTTCTTCCAACACCTCTAAACTCGAAATTTGCTATAATAAAATCTCCAAATTTGCAACTAAATCCAAAACCTCTACTCACCACTGCTTAACTCTACAATCTCTAAACTGGCTGGAACTCCCAAACCTCCTAGACTATTTCCAACTAACCACTGCCCACAAATTAATATTCTATCCAGATAAATGCCCAGCCTTAACAAACATCCTTCCCCCTTACATCCCAACCAGATCTCTGAGATCTGAACACCAAAATTTAATCTCTGTCCACAAACCCAAACGCCCTGCAGGTCAACACCTTCTCTCTTTCACTGTTGGCAAAAAATGGAACTCTCTCCCTCCTTCACTCAGGACTACTCCTAACTCTGAATCCTTCAAAACCCTACTTTTCTCTTACCTATCCACTAAACGTAAATGCTCCTGCTTTCACCCTACATAACTATCTTAAGAATTTCCCCTTTGAGCTCTTCATTCTCCTGCTTTTCTCTGCACTATTACCTCTTTCTATTATCCTGTTTAAACCCAAGCTAACATACTCAGACTATGCATCTTCTCTCTCTTGACTCCAAGTATTGTATATTTTGTAAATATCAACTAAGTCATATATACTTATTGTCCAGTCAATCTAAACCTACTGTCCTGAATGTAAATACCTACAAACTGTGCTACCTATGTCAAAATTGTATTTCAATGCCAATTTATCCCCTATACCTGATTGCATATATGTATTTTTCACTGTATTATGTAACCTTTGTATCCATTTATGTATGTACTTACCATTGCATTATGTAACCTTGTAACCATATTTCTTATTGGAGCTTTTCTCCCCGGGCCTCCACTGAAAATGGGCACACCACTGGCCCAGTGGACTTCCCCGGTTACCAAACTGAAATAAATAAATAAATAAATAAATAAAGTTGGGAAAAAGCAAGATTTTTTTGTTTTTTTTGTTTTTTCAGAGATAGCAGAGATTAACAAGTATCAACAAGTTATAACAGTGCAGTAAATGACCCCATACAAGAGTGCTAGGCCAAAGACAGATAAAATGCAAGTTTTGAGAAAAAAACGATTT